>NW_026558697.1:0-131294 GCF_026930045.1 Uloborus diversus | reverse complement strand
TGGTTAATTGGTTGGTCGATAGGTTGGCTGGCTGGCTGTCTGGTTTGGTGGGTGAGTGGGTGGTAGGGTTTGCATTGTTGGCTGACTGGCAGGGTTGTTTGGCTGGCTGTCTAGTTAGTTGGTTGGTTGGTTGGTTATTTGGTTGGTCGATAGGTTGGCTGGCTGGCTGTTTCTGGCTTGGTGGGTGAGCGGGTGGTAGGGTTTGGTTTGTTGACTGACTGGCAGGGTTGTTTGGCTGGCTGTCTAGTTAGTTGGTTGGTTGGTTGGTTATTTGGTTGGTCGATAGTTTGGCTGGCTGGCTGTTTCTGGCTTGGTGGGTGAGCGGGTGGTAGGGTTTGGTTTGTTGGCTGCCTGTCAGGGTTGGTTGGCTGGCTGTCTAGTTAGTTGGTTGGTTGGTTGGTTAATTGGTTGGTCGATAGGTTGGCTGGCTGGCTGTTTCTGGCTTGGTGGGTGAGCGGGTGGTAGGGTTTGGTTTGTTGGCTGCCTGGCAGGGTTGGTTGGCTGGCTGCCTAGTTAGTTGGTTGGTTGGTTGGTTTATTGGTTGGTCGATAGGTTGGCTGGCTGGCTGTTTCTGGCTTGGTGGGTGAGCGGGTGGTAGGGTTTGGTTTGTTGGCTGCCTGACAGGGTTGGTTGGCTGGCTGCCTAGTTAGTTGGTTGGTTGGTTGGTTAATTGCGTGGTCGATAGGTTGTCTGGCTGGCTGTTTCTGGCTTGGTGGGTGAGCGGGTGGTAGAGTTTGGTTTGTTGGCTGCCTGGCAGGGTTGGTTGGCTGGCTGCCTAGTTAGTTGGTTGGTTGGTTGGTTTATTGGTTGGTCGATAGGTTGGATGTCTGGCTGTTTCTGGCTTGGTGGGTGAGCGGGTGGTAGGGTTTGGTTTGTTGGCTGCTTGGAAGGGTTGGTTGGCTGGCTGCCTAGTTAGTTGGTTGGTTGGTTAATTGGTTGGTCGATAGGTTGGCTGGCTGCCTGTTTCTTGCTTGGTGGGTGAGCGGGTGGTAGGGTTTGGTTTGTTGGCTGCCTGGCAGGGTTGGTTGGCTGGCTGTCTAGTTAATTGGTTGGTTGGTTGGTCGATAGGTTGGATGGCTGGCTGTTTCTGGCTTGGTGGGTGAGCGGGTGGTAGGGTTTAGTTTGTTGGCTGCCTTGCAGGGTTGGTCGGCTGGCTGTTTAGTTAGTTGGTTTGTTGGTTGGTTAATTGTTTGGTCGATAGGTTGGCTGGCTGGCTGTTTCTGGCTTGGTGGGTTAGCGGGTGGTAGGGTTTGGTTTCTTGGCTGCCTGGCAGGGTTGGTTAGCTGAATGTCTAGTTAGTTGGTTGGTTAATTGGTTGGTCGGTAGGTTGGCTGTCTGGCTGTTTCTCGCTTGGTGGGTGAGCGGGTGGTAATGTATGGTTTGTTGGCTGCCTGACAGAGTTGGTTGGCTGACTGTCCAGTTAGTTGGTTGGTTAATTGGTTGGTCGATACGTTGTCTGGCTGGCTGTTTCTGGCTTGGTAGGTGAGCGGGTGGTAGGGTTTGGTTTGTTGGCTGCCTGGCAGGGTTGGTTGGCTGGCTGCCTAGTTAGTTGGTTGGTTGGTTGGTTGGTTTATTGGTTGGTCGATAGGTTGGCTGGCTGGCTGTTTCTGGCTTGGTGGGTAAGCGGGTGGTAGGGTATGGTTTGTTGGCTGCCTAGCAGGGTTGGCTGGCTGGCTGTCTAGTTAGTTGGTTGGTTGGTTGGTCGATAGGTTGGCTGGCTGGCTGTTTCTGGCTTGGTGGGTGAGCGGGTGGTAGGGTTTGGTTTGTTGGCTGCCTGGCAGGGTTGGCCGGCTGGCTGTCTAGTTAGTTGATTGGTTGGTTGGTTGGTTAATTGGTTGGTCGATAGGATGGCTGGCTGGCTGTTTCTGGCGTGGTGGGTTAGCGGGTGGTAGGGTTTGGTTTGTTGGTTGCCTGGCAGGGTTGGTTGGCTGGCTGTCTAGTTAGTTGGTTGGTTGGTTGGTTAATTGGTTAGTCGATAGGTTGGCTGGCTGGCTGTTTCTGGCTTGGTGGGTGAGCGGGTGGTAGGGTTTGGTTTGTTGTCTGCCTGTCAGGGTTGGTTGACTGGCTGTCTAGTTAGTTGGTTGTTTGGTTGGTCGATAGGTTGGCTGGCTGGCTGTTTCTGGCTTGGTGGGTGAGCGGGTGGTAGGGTTTGGTTTGTTGGCTGCCTGGCAGGGTTGGTTGGCTGGCTGCCTAGTTAGTTGGTTGGTTGGTTGGTTAATTGGTTGGTCGATAGGTTGTCTGGTTGGCTGTTTCTGGCTTGGTTGGTTAGCGTGTGGTAGGGTTTGGTTTGTTGGCTGCCTGGCAGGGTTGGTTGGCTGGATGTCTAGTTAGTTGGTTGGTTAATTGGTTGGTCGATAGGTTGAATGTCTGGCTGTTTCTGGCTTGGTGGGTGAGCGGGTGGTAGGGTTTGGTTTGTTGGCTGCCTGTAAGGTTGGTTGGCTGGCTGTCTAGTTGGTTGGTTGGTTGGTTAATTGGTTGGTCGATAGGTTGGCTGGCAGGCTGTTTCTGGCTTGGTGGGTGAGCGGGTGGTTGGGTTTGGTTTGTTGGCTGCCTGGCAGGGTTGGTTGGCTGGCTGCCTAGTTAGTTGGTTGGTTGGTTAATTGGTTGGTCGATAGGTTGCCTGGCTGGCTGTTTCTTGCTTGGTGGGTGAGCGGGTGGTAGGGTTTGGTTTGTTGGCTGCCAGGCAGGGTTGGTCGGCTGGCTGTCTAGTTAGTTGGTTTGTTGGTTGGTTAATTGGTTGGTCGATAGTTTGGCTGGCTGGCTGTTTCTGGCTTGGTGGGTTAGCGGGTGGTAGGGTTTGGTTTGTTGGCTGCCTGGCAGGGTTGGTTGGCTGGATGCCTAGTTAGTTGGTTGGTTAATTGGTTGGTCGGTAGGTTGGCTGTCTGGCTGTTTCTGGCCTGGTGGGTGAGCGGGTGGTAATGTATGGTTTGTTGGCTGCCTGGCAGGGTTGGTTGGCTGGCTGTCTAGTTAGTTGGTTGGTTAATTGGTTGGTCGATACGTTGTCTGGCTGGCTGTTTCTGGCTCGGTGGGTGAGCGGGTGGTAGGGTTTGGTTTGTTGGCTGCCTGGCAGGGGTGGTTGGCTGGCTTTCTAGTTAGTTGGTTGGTTGGTTGGTTAATTGGTTGGTCGATAGGTTGGCTGGCTGGCTGTTTCTGGCTTGGTGGGTGAGCGGGAGGTAGGGTTTGGTTTTTGGCTGCCTGGCATTGTTGTTTGGCTGGCTGTCTAGTTAGTTGTTTGGTTATTTGGTTAATTGGTTGGTCGATAGGTTGGCTGGCTGGCTGTCTGGTTTGGTGGGTGAGTGGGTGGTAGGGTTTGCATTGTTGGCTGACTGGCAGGGTTGTTTGGCTGGCTGTCTAGTTAGTTGGTTGGTTGGTTGGTTATTTGGTTGGTCGATAGGTTGGCTGGCTGGCTGTTTCTGGCTTGGTGGGTGAGCGGGTGGTAGGGTTTGGTTTGTTGACTGACTGGCAGGGTTGTTTGGCTGGCTGTCTAGTTAGTTGGTTGGTTGGTTGGTTATTTGGTTGGTCGATAGGTTGGCTGGCTGGCTGTTTCTGGCTTGGTGGGTGAGCGGGTGGTAGGGTTTGGTTTGTTGGCTGCCTGTCAGGGTTGGTTGGCTGGCTGTCTAGTTAGTTGGTTGGTTGGTTGGTTAATTGGTTGGTCGATAGTTTGGCTGGCTGGCTGTTTCTGGCTTGGTGGGTGAGCGGGTGGTAGGGTTTGGTTTGTTGGCTGCCTGGCAGGGTTGGTTGGCTGGCTGCCTAGTTAGTTGGTTGGTTGGTTGGTTTATTGGTTGGTCGATAGGTTGGATGTCTGGCTGTTTCTGGCTTGGTGGGTGAGCGGGTGGTAGGGTTTGGTTTGTTGGCTGCCTGGAAGGGTTGGTTGGCTGGCTGCCTAGTTAGTTGGTTGGTTGGTTAATTGGTTGGTCGATAGGTTGGCTGGCTGCCTGTTTCTTGCTTGGTGGGTGAGCGGGTGGTAGGGTTTGGTTTGTTGGCTGCCTGGCAGGGTTGGTTGGCTGGCTGTCTAGTTAATTGGTTGGTTGGTTGGTCGATAGGTTGGATGGCTGGCTGTTTCTGGCTTGGTGGGTGAGCGGGTGGTAGGGTTTAGTTTGTTGGCTGCCTGGCAGGGTTGGTCGGCTGGCTGTTTAGTTAGTTGGTTTGTTGGTTGGTTAATTGTTTGGTCGATAGGTTGGCTGGCTGGCTGTTTCTGGCTTGGTGGGTTAGCGGGTGGTAGGGTTTGGTTTCTTGGCTGCCTGGCAGGGTTGGTTAGCTGAATGTCTAGTTAGTTGGTTGGTTAATTGGTTGGTCGGTAGGTTGGCTGTCTGGCTGTTTCTCGCTTGGTGGGTGAGCGGGTGGTAATGTATGGTTTGTTGGCTGCCTGACAGGGTTGGTTGGCTGACTGTCCAGTTAGTTGGTTGGTTAATTGGTTGGTCGATACGTTGTCTGGCTGGCTGTTTCTGGCTTGGTAGGTGAGCGGGTGGTAGGGTTTGGTTTGTTGGCTGCCTGGCAGGGTTGGTTGGCTGGCTGCCTAGTTAGTTGGTTGGTTGGTTGGTTGGTTTATTGGTTGGTCGATAGGTTGGCTGGCTGGCTGTTTCTGGCTTGGTGGGTAAGCGGGTGGTAGGGTATGGTTTGTTGGCTGCCTGGCAGGGTTGGTTGGCTGGCTGTCTAGTTAGTTGGTTGGTTGGTTGGTCGATAGGTTGGCTGGCTGGCTGTTTCTGGCTTGGTGGGTGAGCGGGTGGTAGGGTTTGGTTTGTTGGCTGCCTGGCAGGGTTGGCCGGCTGGCTGTCTAGTTAGTTGATTGGTTGGTTGGTTGGTTAATTGGTTGGTAGATAGGATGGCTGGCTGGCTGTTTCTGGCGTGGTGGGTTAGCGGGTGGTAGGGTTTGGTTTGTTGGTTGCCTGGCAGGGTTGGTTGGCTGGCTGTCTAGTTAGTTGGTTGGTTGGTTGGTTAATTGGTTAGTCGATAGGTTGGCTGGCTGGCTGTTTCTGGCTTGGTGGGTGAGCGGGTGGTAGGGTTTGGTTTGTTGTCTGCCTGTCAGGGTTGGTTGGCTGGCTGTCTAGTTAGTTGGTTGGTTGGTTAATTGGTTGGTCGATAGGTTGGCTGTCTGGCTGTTTCTGGCTTGGTGGGTGAGCGGGTGGTAGGGTTTGGTTTGTTGGCTGCCTGGCAGGGTTGTTTGGCTGGCTGTCTAGTTAGTTGGTTGGTTGGTTGGTTAATTTGTTGGTCGATAGGTTGGCTGACTGGCTGTTTCTGGCTTGGTGGGTGAGCGGGTGGTAGGGTTTGGTTTGTTGGCTGCCTGGCAGGGTTGGTTGGCTGGCTGTCTAGTTAGTTGGTTGGTTGGTTGGTCGATAGGTTGGCTGGCTGGCTGTTTCTGGCTTGGTGGGTGAGCGGGTGGTAGGGTTTGGTTTGTTGGCTGCCTGGCAGGGTTGGTCGGCTGGCTGTCTAGTTAGTTGGTTGGTTGGTTGGTTAATTGGTTGGTCGATGGGTTGGCTGGCTGGCTGTTTTCTGGCTTGGTGGGTGAGCGGGTGGTAGGGTTTGGTTTGTTGGCTGCCTGGCAGGGATTGTTGGCTGGCTGCCTAGTTAGTTGGTTGGTTGGTTGGTTGATTTATTGGTTGGTCGATAGGTTGGCTGGCTCGCTGTTTCTTGCTTGGTGGGTGAGCGGGTGGTAGGGTTTGGTTTGTTGTCTGCCTGGCAGGGTTGGTTGACTGGCTGTCTAGTTAGTTGGTTGGTTGGTTGGTCGATATGTTGGCTGGCTGGCTGTTTCTGGCTTGGTGGGTGAGCGGGTGGTAGGGTTTGGTTTGTTGGCTGCCTGGCAGGGTTGGTTGGCTGGCTGTCTAGTTAGTTGGTTGGTTGGTTAATTGGTTGGTCGATAGGTTGGCTGGCTGGCTGTTTCTGGCTTGGTGGGTGAGTGGGTGGTAGGGTTTGCATTGTTGGCTGACTGGCAGGGTTGTTTGGCTGGCTGTCTAGTTAGTTGGTTGGTTGGTTGGTTATTTGGTTGGTCGATAGGTTGGCTGGCTGGCTGTTTCTGGCTTGGTGGGTGAGCGGGTGGTAGGGTTTGGTTTGTTGACTGACTGGCAGGGTTGTTTGGCTGGCTGTCTAGTTAGTTGGTTGGTTGGTTGGTTATTTGGTTGGTCGATAGGTTGGCTGGCTGGCTGTTTCTGGCTTGGTGGGTGAGCGGGTGGTAGGGTTTGGTTTGTTGGCTGCCTGTCAGGGTTGGTTGGCTGGCTGTCTAGTTAGTTGGTTGGTTGGTTGGTTAATTGGTTGGTCGATAGGTTGGCTGGCTGGCTGTTTCTGGCTTGGTGGGTGAGCGGGTGGTAGGGTTTGGTTTGTTGGCTGCCTGGCAGGGTTGGTTGGCTGGCTGCCTAGTTAGTTGGTTTGTTGGTTGGTTTATTGGTTGGTCGATAGGTTGGCTGGCTGGCTGTTTCTGGCTTGGTGGGTGAGCGGGTGGTAGGGTTTGGTTTGTTGGCTGCCTGACAGGGTTGGTTGGCTGGCTGCCTAGTTAGTTGGTTGGTTGGTTGGTTAATTGCGTGGTCGATAGGTTGTCTGGCTGGCTGTTTCTGGCTTGGTGGGTGAGCGGGTGGTAGGGTTTGGTTTGTTGGCTGCCTGGCAGGGTTGGTTGGCTGGCTGCCTAGTTAGTTGGTTGGTTGGTTGGTTTATTGGTTGGTCGATAGGTTGGATGTCTGGCTGTTTCTGGCTTGGTGGGTGAGCGGGTGGTAGGGTTTGGTTTGTTGGCTGCCTGGAAGGGTTGGTTGGCTGGCTGCCTAGTTAGTTGGTTGGTTGGTTAATTGGTTGGTCGATAGGTTGGCTGGCTGCCTGTTTCTTGCTTGGTGGGTGAGCGGGTGGTAGGGTTTGGTTTGTTGGCTGCCTGGCAGGGTTGGTTGGCTGGCTGTCTAGTTAATTGGTTGGTTGGTTGGTCGATAGGTTGGATGGCTGGCTGTTTCTGGCTTGGTGGGTGAGCGGGTGGTAGGGTTTAGTTTGTTGGCTGCCTGGCAGGGTTGGTCGGCTGGCTGTTTAGTTAGTTGGTTTGTTGGTTGGTTAATTGTTTGGTCGATAGGTTGGCTGGCTGGCTGTTTCTGGCTTGGTGGGTTAGCGGGTGGTAGGGTTTGGTTTCTTGGCTGCCTGGCAGGGTTGGTTAGCTGAATTTCTAGTTAGTTGGTTGGTTAATTGGTTGGTCGGTAGGTTGGCTGTCTGACTGTTTCTCGCTTGGTGGGTGAGCGGGTGGTAATGTACGGTTTGTTGGCTGCCTGACAGGGTTGGTTGGCTGACTGTCCAGTTAGTTGGTTGGCTAATTGGTTGGTCGATACGTTGTCTGGCTGGCTGTTTCTGGCTTGGTAGGTGAGCGGGTGGTAGGGTTTGGTTTGTTGGCTGCCTGGCAGGGTTGGTTGGCTGGCTGCCTAGTTAGTTGGTTGGTTGGTTGGTTGGTTTATTGGTTGGTCGATAGGTTGGCTGGCTGGCTGTTTCTGGCTTGGTGGGTAAGCGGGTGGTAGGGTATGGTTTGTTGGCTGCCTGGCAGGGTTGGTTGGCTGGCTGTCTAGTTAGTTGGTTGGTTGGTTGGTCGATAGGTTGGCTGGCTGGCTGTTTCTGGCTTGGTGGGTGAGCGGGTGGTAGGGTTTGGTTTGTTGGCTGCCTGGCAGGGTTGGCCGGCTGGCTGTCTAGTTAGTTGATTGGTTGGTTGGTTGGTTAATTGGTTGGTCGATAGGATGGCTGGCTGGCTGTTTCTGGCGTGGTGGGTTAGCGGGTGGTAGGGTTTGGTTTGTTGGTTGCCTGGCAGGGTTGGTTGGCTGGCTGTCTAGTTAGTTGGTTGGTTGGTTGG
Organism: Uloborus diversus; assembly: GCF_026930045.1. NCBI lineage: Eukaryota > Metazoa > Arthropoda > Arachnida > Araneae > Uloboridae > Uloborus > Uloborus diversus. Next base: position 123,496 of record NW_026558697.1, on the reverse strand, counting down.
TTAATTGGTTAGTCGATAGGTTGGCTGGCTGGCTGTTTCTGGCTTGGTGGGTGAGCGGGTGGTAGGGTTTGGTTTGTTGTCTGCCTGTCAGGGTTGGTTGGCTGGCTGTCTAGTTAGTTGGTTGGTTGGTTAATTGGTTGGTCGATAGGTTGGCTGTCTGGCTGTTTCTGGCTTGGTGGGTGAGCGGGTGGTAGGGTTTGGTTTGTTGGCTGCCTGGCAGGGTTGTTTGGCTGGCTGTCTAGTTAGTTGGTTGGTTGGTTGGTTAATTTGTTGGTCGATAGGTTGGCTGACTGGCTGTTTCTGGCTTGGTGGGTGAGCGGGTGGTAGGGTTTGGTTTGTTGGCTGCCTGGCAGGGTTGGTTGGCTGGCTGTCTAGTTAGTTGGTTGGTTGGTTGGTCGATAGGTTGGCTGGCTGGCTGTTTCTGGCTTGGTGGGTGAGCGGGTGGTAGGGTTTGGTTTGTTGGCTGCCTGGCAGGGTTGGTCGGCTGGCTGTCTAGTTAGTTGGTTGGTTGGTTGGTTAATTGGTTGGTCGATGGGTTGGCTGGCTGGCTGTTTCTGGCTTGGTGGGTGAGCGGGTGGTAGGCTTTGGTTTGTTGGCTGCCTGGCAGGGATGGTTGGCTGGCTGCCTAGTTAGTTGGTTGGTTGGTTGGTTGATTTATTGGTTGGTCGATAGGTTGGCTGGCTCACTGTTTCTTGCTTGGTGGGTGAGCGGGTGGTAGGGTTTGGTTTGTTGTCTGCCTGGCAGGGTTGGTTGACTGGCTGTCTAGTTAGTTGGTTGGTTGGTAGGTCGATATGTTGGCTGGCTGGCTGTTTCTGGCTTGGTGGGTGAGCGGGTGGTAGGGTTTGGTTTGTTGGCTGCCTGGCAGGGTTGGTTGGCTGGCTGCCTAGTTAGTTGGTTGGTTGGTTGGTTAATTGGTTGGTCGATAGGTTGTCTGGTTGGCTGTTTCTGGCTTGGTTGGTTAGCGTGTGGTAGGGTTTGGTTTGTTGGCTGCCTGGCAGGGTTGGTTGGCTGGATGTCTAGTTAGTTGGTTGGTTAATTGGTTGGTCGATAGGTTGAATGTCTGGCTGTTTCTGGCTTGGTGGGTGAGCGGGTGGTAGGGTTTGGTTTGTTGGCTGCCTGTAAGGTTGGTTGGCTGGCTGTCTAGTTGGTTGGTTGGTTGGTTAATTGGTTGGTCGATAGGTTGGCTGGCAGGCTGTTTCTGGCTTGGTGGGTGAGCGGGTGGTTGGGTTTGGTTTGTTGGCTGCCTGGCAGGGTTGGTTGGCTGGATGCCTAGTTAGTTGGTTGGTTGGTTAATTGGTTGGTCGATAGGTTGGCTGGCTGGCTGTTTCTTGCTTGGTGGGCGAGCGGGTGGTAGGGTTTGGTTTGTTGGCTGCCAGGCAGGGTTGGTCGGCTGGCTGTCTAGTTAGTTGGTTTGTTGGTTGGTTAATTGGTTGGTCGATAGTTTGGCTGGCTGGCTGTTTCTGGCTTGGTGGGTTAGCGGGTGGTAGGGTTTGGTTTGTTGGCTGCCTGGCAGGGTTGGTTGGCTGGATGCCTAGTTAGTTGGTTGGTTAATTGGTTGGTCGGTAGGTTGGCTGTCTGGCTGTTTCTGGCTTGGTGGGTGAGCGGGTGGTAATGTATGGTTTGTTGGCTGCCTGGCAGGGTTGGTTGGCTGGCTGTCTAGTTAGTTGGTTGGTTAATTGGTTGGTCGATACGTTGTCTGGCTGGCTGTTTCTGGCTCGGTGGGTGAGCGGGTGGTAGGGTTTGGTTTGTTGGCTGCCTGTCAGGGTTGGTTGGCTGGCTGTCTAGTTAGTTGGTTGGTTGGTTGGTTAATTGGTTGGTCGATGGGTTGGCTGGCTGGCTGTTTCTGGCTTGGTGGGTGAGCGGGTGGTAGGGTTTGGTTTGTTGGCTGCCTGGCAGGGATGGTTGGCTGGCTGCCTAGTTAGTTGGTTGGTTGGTTGATTTATTGGTTGGTCGATAGGTTGGCTGGCTCGCTGTTTCTTGCTTGGTGGGTGAGCGGGTGGTAGGGTTTGGTTTGTTGTCTGCCTGGCAGGGTTGGTTGACTGGCTGTCTAGTTAGTTGGTTGGTTGGTTGGTCGATAGGTTGGCTGGCTGGCTGTTTCTGGCTTGGTGGGTGAGCGGGTGGTAGGGTTTGGTTTGTTGGCTGCCTGGCAGGGTTGGTTGGCTGGCTGCCTAGTTAGTTGGTTGGTTGGTTGGTTAATTGGTTGGTCGATAGGTTGTCTGGCTGGCTGTTTCTGGCTTGGTGGGTGAGCGGGTGGTAGGGTTTGGTTTGTTGGCTGCCTGGCAGGGTTGGTTGGCTGGCTGCCTAGTTAGTTGGTTGGTTGGTTGGTTAATTGCGTGGTCGATAGGTTGTCTGGCTGGCTGTTTCTGGCTTGGTGGGTGAGCGGGTGGTAGGGTTTGGTTTGTTGGCTGCCTGGCAGGGTTGGTTGGCTGGCTGCCTAGTTAGTTGGTTGGTTGGTTGGTTTATTGGTTGGTCGATAGGTTGGATGTCTGGCTGTTTCTGGCTTGGTGGGTGAGCGGGTGGTAGGGTTTGGTTTGTTGGCTGCCTGGAAGGGTTGGTTGGCTGGCTGCCTAGTTAGTTGGTTGGTTGGTTGGTCGATAGGTTGGATGGCTGGCTGTTTCTGGCTTGGTGGGTGAGCGGGTGGTAGGGTTTAGTTTGTTGGCTGCCTGGCAGGATTGGTCGGCTGGCTGTTTAGTTAGTTGGTTTGTTGGTTGGTTAATTGTTTGGTCGATAGGTTGGCTGGCTGGCTGTTTCTGGCTTGGTGGGTGAGCGGGTGGTAGGGTTTGGTTTGTTGGCTGCCAAGCAGGGTTGGTCGGCTGGCTGTCTAGTTAGTTGGTTTGTTGGTTGGTTAATTGGTTGGTCGATAGTTTGGCTGGCTGGCTGTTTCTGGCTTGGTGGGTTAGCGGGTGGTAGGGTTTGGTTTGTTGGCTGCCTGGCAGGGTTGGTTGGCTGGATGCCTAGTTAGTTGGTTGGTTAATTGGTTGGTCGGTAGGTTGGCTGTCTGGCTGTTTCTGGCTTGGTGGGTGAGCGGGTGGTAATGTATGGTTTGTTGGCTGCCTGGCAGGGTTGGTTGGCTGGCTGTCTAGTTAGTTGGTTGGTTAATTGGTTGGTCGATACGTTGTCTGGCTGGCTGTTTCTGGCTCGGTGGGTGAGCGGGTGGTAGGGTTTGGTTTGTTGGCTGCCTGTCAGGGTTGGTTGGCTGGCTGTCTAGTTAGTTGGTTGGTTGGTTGGTTAATTGGTTGGTCGATGGGTTGGCTGGCTGGCTGTTTCTGGCTTGGTGGGTGAGCGGGTGGTAGGGTTTGGTTTGTTGGCTGCCTGGCAGGGATGGTTGGCTGGCTGCCTAGTTAGTTGGTTGGTTGGTTGATTTATTGGTTGGTCGATAGGTTGGCTGGCTCGCTGTTTCTTGCTTGGTGGGTGAGCGGGTGGTAGGGTTTGGTTTGTTGTCTGCCTGGCAGGGTTGGTTGACTGGCTGTCTAGTTAGTTGGTTGGTTGGTTGGTCGATAGGTTGGCTGGCTGGCTGTTTCTGGCTTGGTGGGTGAGCGGGTGGTAGGGTTTGGTTTGTTGGCTGCCTGGCAGGGTTGGTTGGCTGGCTGCCTAGTTAGTTGGTTGGTTGGTTGGTTAATTGGTTGGTCGATAGGTTGTCTGGTTGGCTGTTTCTGGCTTGGTTGGTTAGCATGTGGTAGGGTTTGGTTTGTTGGCTGCCTGGCAGGGTTGGTTGGCTGGATGTCTAGTTAGTTGGTTGGTTAATTGGTTGGTCGATAGGTTGAATGTCTGGCTGTTTCTGGCTTGGTGGGTGAGCGGGTGGTAGGGTTTGGTTTGTTGGCTGCCTGTAAGGTTGGTTGGCTGGCTGTCTAGTTGGTTGGTTGGTTGGTTAATTGGTTGGTCGATAGGTTGGCTGGCAGGCTGTTTCTGGCTTGGTGGGTGAGCGGGTGGTTGGGTTTGGTTTGTTGGCTGCCTGGCAGGGTTTTTTGGCTGGCTGCCTAGTTAGTTGGTAGGTTGGTTAATTGGTTGGTCGATAGGTTGGCAGGCTGGCTGTTTCTTGCTTGGTGGGTGAGCGGGTGGTAGGGTTTGGTTTGTTGGCTGCCTGGCAGGGTTGGTCGGCTGGCTGTCTAGTTAGTTGGTTTGTTGGTTGGTTAATTGGTTGGTCGATAGGTTGGCTGGCTGGCTGTTTCTGGCTTGGTGGGTTAGCGGGTGGTAGGGTTTGGTTTGTTGGCTGCCTGGCAGGGTTGGTTGGCTGGATGCCTAGTTAGTTGGTTGGTTAATTGGTTGGTCGGTAGGTTGGCTGTCTGGCTGTTTCTGGCTTGGTGGGTGAGCGGGTGGTAATGTACGGTTTGTTGGCTGCCTGGCAGGGTTGGTTGGCTGGCTGTCTAGTTAGTTGGTTGGTTAATTGGTTGGTCGATACGTTGTCTGGCTGGCTGTTTCTGGCTCGGTGGGTGAGCGGGTGGTAGGGTTTGGTTTGTTGGCTGCCTGGCAGGGTTGGTTGGCTGGCTGCCTAGTTAGTTGGTTGGTTGGTTGGTTAATTGGTTGGTCGATAGGTTGTCTTGCTGGCTGTTTCTGGCTTGGTGGGTGAGCGGGTGGTAGGGTTTGGTTTGTTGGCTGCCTGGCAGGGTTGGTTGGCTGGCTGCCTAGTTAGTTGGTTGGTTGGTTGGTTAATTGCGTGGTCGATAGGTTGTCTGGCTGGCTGTTTCTGGCTTGGTGGGTGAGCGGGTGGTAGGGTTTGGTTTGTTGGCTGCCTGGCAGGGTTGGTTGGCTGGCTGCCTAGTTAGTTGGTTGGTTGGTTGGTTTATTGGTTGGTCGATAGGTTGGATGTCTGGCTGTTTCTGGCTTGGTGGGTGAGCGGGTGGTAGGGTTTGGTTTGTTGGCTGCCTGGAAGGGTTGGTTGGCTGGCTGCCTAGTTAGTTGGTTGGTTGGTTAATTGGTTGGTCGATAGGTTGGCTGGCTGCCTGTTTCTTGCTTGGTGGGTGAGCGGGTGGTAGGGATTGGTTTGTTGGCTGCCTGGCAGGGTTGGTTGGCTGGCTGTCTAGTTAATTGGTTGGTTGGTTGGTCGATAGGTTGGATGGCTGGCTGTTTCTGGCTTGGTGGGTGAGCGGGTGGTAGGGTTTAGTTTGTTGGCTGCCTGGCAGGATTGGTCGGCTGGCTGTTTAGTTAGTTGGTTTGTTGGTTGGTTAATTGTTTGGTCGATAGGTTGGCTGGCTGGCTGTTTCTGGCTTGGTGGGTGAGCGGGTGGTAGGGTTTGGTTTGTTGGCTGCCAAGCAGGGTTGGTCGGCTGGCTGTCTAGTTAGTTGGTTTGTTGGTTGGTTAATTGGTTGGTCGATAGTTTGGCTGGCTGGCTGTTTCTGGCTTGGTGGGTTAGCGGGTGGTAGGGTTTGGTTTGTTGGCTGCCTGGCAGGGTTGGTTGGCTGGATGCCTAGTTAGTTGGTTGGTTAATTGGTTGGTCGGTAGGTTGGCTGTCTGGCTGTTTCTTGCTTGGTGGGTGAGCGGGTGGTAATGTATGGTTTGTTGGCTGCCTGGCAGGGTTGGTTGGCTGGCTGTCTAGTTAGTTGGTTGGTTAATTGGTTGGTCGTTACGTTGTCTGGTTGGCTGTTTCTGGCTCGGTGGGTGAGCGGGTGGTAGGGTTTGGTTTGTTGGCTGCCTGTCAGGGTTGGTTGGCTGGCTGTCTAGTTAGTTGGTTGGTTGGTTGGTTAATTGGTTGGTCGATGGGTTGGCTGGCTGGCTGTTTCTGGCTTGGTGGGTGAGCGGGTGGTAGGGTTTGGTTTGTTGGCTGCCTGGCAGGGATGGTTGGCTGGCTGCCTAGTTAGTTGGTTGGTTGGTTGATTTATTGGTTGGTCGATAGGTTGGCTGGCTCGCTGTTTCTTGCTTGGTGGGTGAGCGGGTGGTAGGGTTTGGTTTGTTGTCTGCCTGGCAGGGTTGGTTGACTGGCTGTCTAGTTAGTTGGTTGGTTGGTTGGTCGATAGGTTGGCTGGCTGGCTGTTTCTGGCTTGGTGGGTGAGCGGGTGGTAGGGTTTGGTTTGTTGGCTGCCTGGCAGGGTTGGTTGGCTGGCTGCCTAGTTAGTTGGTTGGTTGGTTGGTTAATTGGTTGGTCGATAGGTTGAATGTCTGGCTGTTTCTGGCTTGGTGGGTGAGCGGGTGGTAGGGTTTGGTTTGTTGGCTGCCTGTAAGGTTGGTTGGCTGGCTGTCTAGTTGGTTGGTTGGTTGGTTAATTGGTTGGTCGATAGGTTGGCTGGCAGGCTGTTTCTGGCTTGGTGGGTGAGCGGGTGGTTGGGTTTGGTTTGTTGGCTGCCTGGCAGGGTTTTTTGGCTGGCTGCCTAGTTAGTTGGTAGGTTGGTTAATTGGTTGGTCGATAGGTTGGCAGGCTGGCTGTTTCTTGCTTGGTGGGTGAGCGGGTGGTAGGGTTTGGTTTGTTGGCTGCCTGGCAGGGTTGGTCGGCTGGCTGTCTAGTTAGTTGGTTTGTTGGTTGGTTAATTGGTTGGTCGATAGGTTGGCTGGCTGGCTGTTTCTGGCTTGGTGGGTTAGCAGGTGGTAGGGTTTGGTTTGTTGGCTGCCTGGCAGGGTTGGTTGGCTGGATGCCTAGTTAGTTGGTTGGTTAATTGGTTGGTCGGTAGGTTGGCTGTCTGGCTGTTTCTGGCTTGGTGGGTGAGCGGGTGGTAATGTACGGTTTGTTGGCTGCCTGGCAGGGTTGGTTGGCTGGCTGTCTAGTTAGTTGGTTGGTTAATTGGTTGGTCGATACGTTGTCTGGCTGTCTGTTTCTGGCTCGGTGGGTGAGCGGGTGGTAGGGTTTGGTTTGTTGGCTGCCTGGCAGGGGTGGTTGGCTGGCTCTCTAGTTAGTTGGTTGGTTGGTTGGTTAATTGGTTGGTCGATAGGTTGGCTGGCTGGCTGTTTCTGGCTTGGTGGGTGAGCGTGAGGTAGGGTTTGGTTTTTGGCTGCCTGGCATTGTTGTTTGGCTGGCTGTCTAGTTAGTTGTTTGGTTATTTGGTTAATTGGTTGGTCGATAGGTTGGCTGGCTGGCTGTCTGGTTTGGTGGGTGAGTGGGTGGTAGGGTTTGCATTGTTGGCTGACTGGCAGGGTTGTTTGGCTGGCTGTCTAGTTAGTTGGTTGGTTGGTTGGTTATTTGGTTGGTCGATAGGTTGGCTGGCTGGCTGTTTCTGGCTTGGTGGGTGAGCGGGTGGTAGGGTTTGGTTTGTTGACTGACTGGCAGGGTTGTTTGGCTGGCTGTCTAGTTAGTTGGTTGGTTGGTTGGTTATTTGGTTGGTCGATAGGTTGGCTGGCTGGCTGTTTCTGGCTTGGTGGGTGAGCGGGTGGTAGGGTTTGGTTTGTTGGCTGCCTGTCAGGGTTGGTTGGCTGGCTGTCTAGTTAGTTGGTTGGTTGGTTGGTTAATTGGTTGGTCGATAGGTTGGCTGGCTGGCTGTTTCTGGCTTGGTGGGTGAGCGGGTGGTAGGGTTTGGTTTGTTGGCTGCCTGGCAGGGTTGGTTGGCTGGCTGCCTAGTTAGTTGGTTGGTTGGTTGGTTTATTGGTTGGTCGATAGGTTGGCTGGCTGGCTGTTTCTGGCTTGGTGGGTGAGCGGGTGGTAGGGTTTGGTTTGTTGGCTGCCTGACAGGGTTGGTTGGCTGGCTGCCTAGTTAGTTGGTTGGTTGGTTATTTAATTGGTTGGTCGATAAGTTGTCTGGCTGGCTGTTTCTGGCTTGGTGGGTGAGCGGGTGGTAGGGTTTGGTTTGTTGGCTGCCTGGCAGGGTTAGTTGGCTGGCTGCCTAGTTAGTTGGTTGGTTGGTTGGTTTATTGGTTGGTCGATAGGTTGGATGTCTGGCTGTTTCTGGCTTGGTGGGTGAGCGGGTGGTAGGGTTTGGTTTGTTCGCTGCCTGGAAGGGTTGGTTGGCTGGCTGCCTAGTTAGTTGGTTGGTTGGTTAATTGGTTGGTCGATAGGTTGGCTGGCTGGCTGTTTCTTGCTTGGTGGGTGAGCGGGTGGTAGGGTTTGGTTTGTTGGCTGCCTGGCAGGGTTGGTTGGCTAGCTGTCTAGTTAATTGGTTGGTTGGTTGGTCGATAGGTTGGATGGCTGGCTGTTTAGTTAGTTGATTTGTTGGTTGGTTAATTGTTTGGTCGATAGGTTGGCTGGCTGGCTGTTTCTGGCTTGGTGGGTTAGCGGGTGGTAGGGTTTGGTTTGTTGGCTGCCTGGCAGGGTTGGTTAGCTGGATGTCTAGTTAGTTGGTTGGTTAATTGGTTGGTCGGTAGGTTGGCTGTCTGGCTGTTTCTCGCTTGGTGGGTGAGCGGGTGGTAATGTATGGTTTGTTGGCTGCCTGACAGGGTTGGTTGGCTGACTGTCTAGTTAGTTGGTTGGTTAATTGGTTGGTCGATACGTTGTCTGGCTGGCTGTTTCTGGCTTGGTGGGTGAGCGGGTGGTAGGGTTTGGTTTGTTGGCTGCCTGGCAGGGTTGGTTGGCTGGCTGCCTAGTTAGTTGGTTGGTTGGTTGGTTGGTTTATTGGTTGGTCGATAGGTTGGCTGGCTGGCTGTTTCTGGCTTGGTGGGTAAGCGGGTGGTAGGGTATGGTTTGTTAGCTGCCTGGCAGGGTTGGTTGGCTGGCTGTCTAGTTAGGTGGTTGGTTGGTTGGTCGATAGGTTGTCTGGCTGGCTGTTTCTGGCTTGGTGGGTGAGCGGGTGGTAGGGTTTGGTTTGTTGGCTGCCTGGCAGGGTTGGTTGGCTGGCTGCCTAGTTAGTTGGTTGGTTGGTTGGTTGGTTTATTGGTTGGTCGATAGGTTGGCTGGCTGGCTGTTTCTGGCTTGGTGGGTAAGCGGGTGGTAGGGTTTGGTTTGTTGGCTGCCTGGCAGGGTTGGCCGGCTGGCTGTCTAGTTAGTTGATTGGTTGGTTGGTTGTTTAATTGGTTGGTCGATAGGATGGCTGGCTGGCTGTTTCTGGCGTGGTGGGTTAGCGGGTGGTAGGGTTTGGTTTGTTGGTTGCCTGGCAGGGTTGGTTGGCTGGCTGTCTAGTTAGTTGGTTGGTTGGTTGGTTAATTGGTTAGTCGATAGGTTGGCTGGCTGGCTGTTTCTGGCTTGGTGGGTGAGCGGGTGGTAGGGTTTGGTTTGTTCTCTGCCTGTCAGGGTTGGTTGGCTGGCTGTCTAGTTAGTTGGTTGGTTGGTTAATTGGTTGGTCGATAGGTTGGCTGGCTGGCTGTTTCTGGCTTGGTGGGTGAGCGGGTGGTAGGGTTTGGTTTGTTGGCTGCCTGGCAGGGTTGTTTGCTTGGCTGTCTAGTTAGTTGGTTGGTTGGTTGGTTAATTGGTTGGTCGATAGGTTGGCTGACTGGCTGTTTCTGGCTTGGTGGGTGAGCGGGTGGTAGGGTTTGGTTTGTTGGCTGCCTGGCAGGGTTGGTTGGCTGGCTGTCTAGTTAGTTGGTTGGTTGGTTGGTCGATAGGTTGGCTGGCTGGCTGTTTCTGGCGTGGTGGGTTAGCGGGTGGTAGGGTTTGGTTTGTTGGTTGCCTGGCAGGGTTGGTTGGCTGGCTGTCTAGTTAGTTGGTTGGTTGGTTGGTTAATTGGTTAGTCGATAGGTTGGCTGGCTGGCTGTTTCTGGCTTGGTGGGTGAGCGGGTGGTAGGGTTTGGTTGTTGTCTGCCTGTCAGGGTTGGTTGGCTGGCTGTCTAGTTAGTTGGTTGGTTGGTTAATTGGTTGGTCGATAGGTTGGCTGGCTGGCTGTTTCTGGCTTGGTGGGTGAGCGGGTGGTAGGGTTTGTTTTGTTGGCTGCCTGGCAGGGTTGGTTGGCTGGCTGACTAGTTAGTTGGTTGGTTGGTTGGTTAATTGGTTAGTCGATAGGTTGGATGTCTGGCTGTTTCTGGCTTGGTGGGTGAGCGGGTGGTAGGGTTTGGTTTGTTGTCTGCCTGTCAGGGTTGGTTGGCTGGCTGTCTAGTTAGTTGGTTGGTTGGTTAATTGGTTGGTCGATAGGTTGGCTGGCTGGCTGTTTCTGGCTTGGTGGGTGAGCGGGTGGTAGGGTTTGGTTTGTTGGCTGCCTGGCAGGGTTGTTTGGCTGGCTGTCTAGTTAGTTGGTTGGTTGGTTGGTTAATTGGTTGGTCGATAGGTTGGCTGACTGGCTGTTTCTGGCTTGGTGGGTGAGCGGGTGGTAGGGTTTGGTTTGTTGGCTGCCTGGCAGGGTTGGTCGGCTGGCTGTCTAGTTAGTTGGTTGGTTGGTTGGTTGGTTGGTTAATTGGTTGGTCGATAGGTTGGCTGGCTGGCAGTTCCTGGCTTGGTGGGTTAGCATGTGGTAGGGTTTGGTTTGTTGGCTGCCTGGCAGGGTTGGTTGGCTGGATGTCTAGTTAGTTGGTTGGTTAATTGGTTGGTCGATAGTTTGAATGTCTGGCTGTTTCTGGCTTGGTGGGTGAGCGGGTGGTAGGGTTTGGTTTGTTGGCTGCCTGTAAGGTTAGTTGGCTGGCTGTCTAGTTGGTTGGTTGGTTGGTTAATTGGTTGGTCGATAGGTTGGCTGGCAGGCTGTTTCTGGCTTGGTGGGTGAGCGGGTGGTTGAGTTTGGTTTGTTGGCTGCCTGGCAGGATTGGTCGGCTGGCTGTCTAGTTAGTTGATTTGTTGGTTGGTTAATTGGTTGGTCGATAGGTTGGCTGGCTGGCTGTTTCTGGCTTGGTGGGTTAGCGGGTGGTAGGGTTTGGTTTGTTGGCTGCCTGGCAGGGTTGGTTGACTGGATGCCTAGTTAGTTGGTTGGTTAATTGGTTGGTCGATACGTTGTCTGGCTGGCTGTTTCTGGCTCGGTGGGTGAGCGGGTGGTAGGGTTTGGTTTGTTGGCTGCCTGGCAGGGTTGGTTGGCTGGCTCTCTAGTTAGTTGGTTGGTTGGTTGGTTAATTGGTTGGTCGATAGGTTGGCTGGCTGGCTGTCTGGTTTGGTGGGTGAGTGGGTGGTAGGGTTTGCATTGTTGGCTGACTGGCAGGGTTGTTTGGCTGGCTGTCTAGTTAGTTGGTTGGTTGGTTGGTTATTTGGTTGGTCGATAGGTTGGCTGGCTGGCTGTTTCTGGCTTGCTGGGTGAGCGGGTGGTAGGGTTTGGTTTGTTGACTGACTGGCAGGGTTGTTTGGCTGGATGTCTAGTTAGTTGGTTGGTTGGTTGGTTGGTTATTTGGTTGGTCGATAGGTTGGCTGGCTGGCTGTTTCTGGCTTGGTGGGTGAGCGGGTGGTAGGGTTTGGTTTGTTGGCTGCCTGTCAGGGTTGGTTGGCTGGCTGTCTAGTTAGTTGGTTGGTTGGTTGGTTAATTGGTTGGTCGATAGGTTGGCTGGCTGGCTGTTTCTGTCTTGGTGGGTGAGCGGGTGGTAGGGTTTGGTTTGTTGGCTGCCTGGCAGGGTTGGTTGCCTGGCTGCCTATTTAGTTGGTTGGTTGGTTTATTGGTTGGTCGATAGGTTGGCTGGCTGGCTGTTTCTGGCTTGGTGGGTGAGCGGGTGGTAGGGTTTGGTTTGTTGGCTGCCTGGCAGGGCTGGTTGGCTGGCTGCCTAGTTAGTTGGTTGGTTGGTTGGTTAATTGGTTGGTCGATAGGTTGTCTGGCTGGCTGTTTCTGGCTTGGTGGGTGAGCGGGTGGTACGGTTTGGTTTGTTGGCTGCCTGGCAGGGTTGGTTGGCTGGCTGCCTAGTTAGTTGGTTGGTTGGTTGGTTTATTGGTTGGTCGATAGGTTGGATGTCTGGCTGTTTCTGGCTTGGTGGGTGAGCGGGTGGTAGGGTTTGGTTTGTTGGCTGCCTGTAAGGTTGGTTGACTGGCTGTCTAGTTGGTTGGTTGGTTGGTTAATTGGTTGGTCGATAAGTTGGCTGGCAGGCTGTTTCTGGCTTGGTGGGTGAGCGGGTGGTTGGGTTTGGTTTGTTGGCTGCCTGGAAGGGTTGGTTGGCTGGCTGCCTAGTTAGATGGTTGGTTGGTTAATTGGTTGGTCGATAGGTTGGCTGGCTGGCTGTTTCTTGCTTGGTGGGTGAGCGGGTTGTAGGGTTTGGTTTGTTGGCTGCCTGGCAGGGTTGGTTGGCTGGCTGTCTAGTTAGTTGGTTGGTTGATTGGTCGATAGGTTGGCTGTCTGGCTGTTTCTGGCTTGGTGGGTGAGCGGGTGGTAATGTACGGTTTGTTGGCTGCCTGGAAGGGTTGGTTGGCTGGCTGTCTAGTAAGTTGGTTGGTTAATTGGTTGGTCGATACGTTGTCTGGCTGGCTGTTTCTGGCTCGGTGGGTGAGCGGGTGGTAGGGTTTGGTTTGTTGGCTGCCTGGCAGGGTTGGTTGGCTGGCTGCCTAGTTAGTTGGTTGGTTGGTTGGTTAATTGGTTGGTCGATAGGTTGTCTTGCTGGCTGTTTCTGGCTTGGTGGGTGAGCGGGTGGTAGGGTTTGGTTTGTTGGCTGCCTGGCAGGGTTGGTTGGCTGGCTGCCTAGTTAGTTGGTTGGTTGGTTGGTTAATTGCGTGGTCGATAGGTTGTCTGGCTGGCTGTTTCTGGCTTGGTGGGTGAGCGGGTGGTAGGGTTTGGTTTGTTGGCTGCCTGGCAGGGTTGGTTGGCTGGCTGCCTAGTTAGTTGGTTGGTTGGTTGGTTTATTGGTTGGTCGATAGGTTGGATGTCTGGCTGTTTCTGGCTTGGTGGGTGAGCGGGTGGTAGGGTTTGGTTTGTTGGCTGCCTGGAAGGGTTGGTTGGCTGGCTGCCTAGTTAGTTGGTTGGTTGGTTAATTGGTTGGTCGATAGGTTGGCTGGCTGCCTGTTTCTTGCTTGGTGGGTGAGCGGGTGGTAGGGATTGGTTTGTTGGCTGCCTGGCAGGGTTGGTTGGCTGGCTGTCTAGTTAATTGGTTGGTTGGTTGGTCGATAGGTTGGATGGCTGGCTGTTTCTGGCTTGGTGGGTGAGCGGGTGGTAGGGTTTAGTTTGTTGGCTGCCTGGCAGGATTGGTCGGCTGGCTGTTTAGTTAGTTGGTTTGTTGGTTGGTTAATTGTTTGGTCGATAGGTTGGCTGGCTGGCTGTTTCTGGCTTGGTGGGTGAGCGGGTGGTAGGGTTTGGTTTGTTGGCTGCCAAGCAGGGTTGGTCGGCTGGCTGTCTAGTTAGTTGGTTTGTTGGTTGGTTAATTGGTTGGTCGATAGTTTGGCTGGCTGGCTGTTTCTGGCTTGGTGGGTTAGCGGGTGGTAGGGTTTGGTTTGTTGGCTGCCTGGCAGGGTTGGTTGGCTGGATGCCTAGTTAGTTGGTTGGTTAATTGGTTGGTCGGTAGGTTGGCTGTCTGGCTGTTTCTTGCTTGGTGGGTGAGCGGGTGGTAATGTATGGTTTGTTGGCTGCCTGGCAGGGTTGGTTGGCTGGCTGTCTAGTTAGTTGGTTGGTTAATTGGTTGGTCGATACGTTGTCTGGCTGGCTGTTTCTGGCTCGGTGGGTGAGCGGGTGGTAGGGTTTGGTTTGTTGGCTGCCTGTCAGGGTTGGTTGGCTGGCTGTCTAGTTAGTTGGTTGGTTGGTTGGTTAATTGGTTGGTCGATGGGTTGGCTGGCTGGCTGTTTCTGGCTTGGTGGGTGAGCGGGTGGTAGGGTTTGGTTTGTTGGCTGCCTGGCAGGGATGGTTGGCTGGCTGCCTAGTTAGTTGGTTGGTTGGTTGATTTATTGGTTGGTCGATAGGTTGGCTGGCTCGCTGTTTCTTGCTTGGTGGGTGAGCGGGTGGTAGGGTTTGGTTTGTTGTCTGCCTGGCAGGGTTGGTTGACTGGCTGTCTAGTTAGTTGGTTGGTTGGTTGGTCGATAGGTTGGCTGGCTGGCTGTTTCTGGCTTGGTGGGTGAGCGGGTGGTAGGGTTTGGTTTGTTGGCTGCCTGGCAGGGTTGGTTGGCTGGCTGCCTAGTTAGTTGGTTGGTTGGTTGGTTAATTGGTTGGTCGATAGGTTGAATGTCTGGCTGTTTCTGGCTTGGTGGGTGAGCGGGTGGTAGGGTTTGGTTTGTTGGCTGCCTGTAAGGTTGGTTGGCTGGCTGTCTAGTTGGTTGGTTGGTTGGTTAATTGGTTGGTCGATAGGTTGGCTGGCAGGCTGTTTCTGGCTTGGTGGGTGAGCGGGTGGTTGGGTTTGGTTTGTTGGCTGCCTGGCAGGGTTTTTTGGCTGGCTGCCTAGTTAGTTGGTAGGTTGGTTAATTGGTTGGTCGATAGGTTGGCAGGCTGGCTGTTTCTTGCTTGGTGGGTGAGCGGGTGGTAGGGTTTGGTTTGTTGGCTGCCTGGCAGGGTTGGTCGGCTGGCTGTCTAGTTAGTTGGTTTGTTGGTTGGTTAATTGGTTGGTCGATAGGTTGGCTGGCTGGCTGTTTCTGGCTTGGTGGGTTAGCAGGTGGTAGGGTTTGGTTTGTTGGCTGCCTGGCAGGGTTGGTTGGCTGGATGCCTAGTTAGTTGGTTGGTTAATTGGTTGGTCGGTAGGTTGGCTGTCTGGCTGTTTCTGGCTTGGTGGGTGAGCGGGTGGTAATGTACGGTTTGTTGGCTGCCTGGCAGGGTTGGTTGGCTGGCTGTCTAGTTAGTTGGTTGGTTAATTGGTTGGTCGATACGTTGTCTGGCTGTCTGTTTCTGGCTCGGTGGGTGAGCGGGTGGTAGGGTTTGGTTTGTTGGCTGCCTGGCAGGGGTGGTTGGCTGGCTCTCTAGTTAGTTGGTTGGTTGGTTGGTTAATTGGTTGGTCGATAGGTTGGCTGGCTGGCTGTTTCTGGCTTGGTGGGTGAGCGTGAGGTAGGGTTTGGTTTTTGGCTGCCTGGCATTGTTGTTTGGCTGGCTGTCTAGTTAGTTGTTTGGTTATTTGGTTAATTGGTTGGTCGATAGGTTGGCTGGCTGGCTGTCTGGTTTGGTGGGTGAGTGGGTGGTAGGGTTTGCATTGTTGGCTGACTGGCAGGGTTGTTTGGCTGGCTGTCTAGTTAGTTGGTTGGTTGGTTGGTTATTTGGTTGGTCGATAGGTTGGCTGGCTGGCTGTTTCTGGCTTGGTGGGTGAGCGGGTGGTAGGGTTTGGTTTGTTGACTGACTGGCAGGGTTGTTTGGCTGGCTGTCTAGTTAGTTGGTTGGTTGGTTGGTTATTTGGTTGGTCGATAGGTTGGCTGGCTGGCTGTTTCTGGCTTGGTGGGTGAGCGGGTGGTAGGGTTTGGTTTGTTGGCTGCCTGTCAGGGTTGGTTGGCTGGCTGTCTAGTTAGTTGGTTGGTTGGTTGGTTAATTGGTTGGTCGATAGGTTGGCTGGCTGGCTGTTTCTGGCTTGGTGGGTGAGCGGGTGGTAGGGTTTGGTTTGTTGGCTGCCTGGCAGGGTTGGTTGGCTGGCTGCCTAGTTAGTTGGTTGGTTGGTTGGTTTATTGGTTGGTCGATAGGTTGGCTGGCTGGCTGTTTCTGGCTTGGTGGGTGAGCGGGTGGTAGGGTTTGGTTTGTTGGCTGCCTGACAGGGTTGGTTGGCTGGCTGCCTAGTTAGTTGGTTGGTTGGTTATTTAATTGGTTGGTCGATAAGTTGTCTGGCTATCTGTTTCTGGCTTGGTGGGTGAGCGGGTGGTAGGGTTTGGTTTGTTGGCTGCCTGGCAGGGTTAGTTGGCTGGCTGCCTAGTTAGTTGGTTGGTTGGTTGGTTTATTGGTTGGTCGATAGGTTGGATGTCTGGCTGTTTCTGGCTTGGTGGGTGAGCGGGTGGTAGGGTTTGGTTTGTTGGCTGCCTGGAAGGGTTGGTTGGCTGGCTGCCTAGTTAGTTGGTTGGTTGGTTAATTGGTTGGTCGATAGGTTGGCTGGCTGGCTGTTTCTTGCTTGGTGGGTGAGCGGGTGGTAGGGTTTGGTTTGTTGGCTGCCTGGCAGGGTTGGTTGGCTAGCTGTCTAGTTAATTGGTTGGTTGGTTGGTCGATAGGTTGGATGGCTGGCTGTTTAGTTAGTTGATTTGTTGGTTGGTTAATTGTTTGGTCGATAGGTTGGCTGGCTGGCTGTTTCTGGCTTGGTGGGTTAGCGGGTGGTAGGGTTTGGTTTGTTGGCTGCCTGGCAGGGTTGGTTAGCTGGATGTCTAGTTAGTTGGTTGGTTAATTGGTTGGTCGGTAGGTTGGCTGTCTGGCTGTTTCTCGCTTGGTGGGTGAGCGGGTGGTAATGTATGGTTTGTTGGCTGCCTGACAGGGTTGGTTGGCTGACTGTCTAGTTAGTTGGTTGGTTAATTGGTTGGTCGATACGTTGTCTGGCTGGCTGTTTCTGGCTTGGTGGGTGAGCGGGTGGTAGGGTTTGGTTTGTTGGCTGCCTGGCAGGGTTGGTTGGCTGGCTGCCTAGTTAGTTGGTTGGTTGGTTGGTTGGTTTATTGGTTGGTCGATAGGTTGGCTGGCTGGCTGTTTCTGGCTTGGTGGGTAAGCGGGTGGTAGGGTATGGTTTGTTAGCTGCCTGGCAGGGTTGGTTGGCTGGCTGTCTAGTTAGGTGGTTGGTTGGTTGGTCGATAGGTTGTCTGGCTGGCTGTTTCTGGCTTGGTGGGTGAGCGGGTGGTAGGGTTTGGTTTGTTGGCTGCCTGGCAGGGTTGGTTGGCTGGCTGCCTAGTTAGTTGTTTGGTTGGTTGGTTGGTTTATTGGTTGGTCGATAGGTTGGCTGGCTGGCTGTTTCTGGCTTGGTGGGTAAGCGGGTGGTAGGGTTTGGTTTGTTGGCTGCCTGGCAGGGTTGGCCGGCTGGCTGTCTAGTTAGTTGATTGGTTGGTTGGTTGTTTAATTGGTTGGTCGATAGGATGGCTGGCTGGCTGTTTCTGGCGTGGTGGGTTAGCGGGTGGTAGGGTTTGGTTTGTTGGTTGCCTGGCAGGGTTGGTTGGCTGGCTGTCTAGTTAGTTGGTTGGTTGGTTGGTTAATTGGTTAGTCGATAGGTTGGCTGGCTGGCTGTTTCTGGCTTGGTGGGTGAGCGGGTGGTAGGGTTTGGTTTGTTCTCTGCCTGTCAGGGTTGGTTGGCTGGCTGTCTAGTTAGTTGGTTGGTTGGTTAATTGGTTGGTCGATAGGTTGGCTGGCTGGCTGTTTCTGGCTTGGTGGGTGAGCGGGTGGTAGGGTTTGGTTTGTTGGCTGCCTGGCAGGGTTGTTTGCTTGGCTGTCTAGTTAGTTGGTTGGTTGGTTGGTTAATTGGTTGGTCGATAGGTTGGCTGACTGGCTGTTTCTGGCTTGGTGGGTGAGCGGGTGGTAGGGTTTGGTTTGTTGGCTGCCTGGCAGGGTTGGTTGGCTGGCTGTCTAGTTAGTTGGTTGGTTGGTTGGTCGATAGGTTGGCTGGCTGGCTGTTTCTGGCGTGGTGGGTTAGCGGGTGGTAGGGTTTGGTTTGTTGGTTGCCTGGCAGGGTTGGTTGGCTGGCTGTCTAGTTAGTTGGTTGGTTGGTTGGTTAATTGGTTAGTCGATAGGTTGGCTGGCTGGCTGTTTCTGGCTTGGTGGGTGAGCGGGTGGTAGGGTTTGGTTGTTGTCTGCCTGTCAGGGTTGGTTGGCTGGCTGTCTAGTTAGTTGGTTGGTTGGTTAATTGGTTGGTCGATAGGTTGGCTGGCTGGCTGTTTCTGGCTTGGTGGGTGAGCGGGTGGTAGGGTTTGTTTTGTTGGCTGCCTGGCAGGGTTGGTTGGCTGGCTGACTAGTTAGTTGGTTGGTTGGTTGGTTAATTGGTTAGTCGATAGGTTGGCTGGCTGGCTGTTTCTGGCTTGGTGGGTGAGCGGGTGGTAGGGTTTGGTTTGTTGTCTGCCTGTCAGGGTTGGTTGGCTGGCTGTCTAGTTAGTTGGTTGGTTGGTTAATTGGTTGGTCGATAGGTTGGCTGGCTGGCTGTTTCTGGCTTGGTGGGTGAGCGGGTGGTAGGGTTTGGTTTTTTGGCTGCCTGGCAGGGTTGTTTGGCTGGCTGTCTAGTTAGTTGGTTGGTTGGTTGGTTAATTGGTTGGTCGATAGGTTGGCTGACTGGCTGTTTCTGGCTTGGTGGGTGAGCGGGTGGTAGGGTTTGGTTTGTTGGCTGCCTGGCAGGGTTGGTCGGCTGGCTGTCTAGTTAGTTGGTTGGTTGGTTGGTTGGTTAATTGGTTGGTCGATAGGTTGGCTGGCTGGCAGTTCCTGGCTTGGTGGGTTAGCATGTGGTAGGGTTTGGTTTGTTGGCTGCCTGCCAGGGTTGGTTGGCTGGATGTCTAGTTAGTTGGTTGGTTAATTGGTTGGTCGATAGTTTGAATGTCTGGCTGTTTCTGGCTTGGTGGGTGAGCGGGTGGTAGGGTTTGGTTTGTTGGCTGCCTGTAAGGTTAGTTGGCTGGCTGTCTAGTTGGTTGGTTGGTTGGTTAATTGGTTGGTCGATAGGTTGGCTGGCAGGCTGTTTCTGGCTTGGTGGGTGAGCGGGTGGTTGAGTTTGGTTTGTTGGCTGCCTGGCAGGATTGGTCGGCTGGCTGTCTAGTTAGTTGATTTGTTGGTTGGTTAATTGGTTGGTCAATAGGTTGGCTGGCTGGCTGTTTCTGGCTTGGTGGGTTAGCGGGTGGTAGGGTTTGGTTTGTTGGCTGCCTGGCAGGGTTGGTTGACTGGATGCCTAGTTAGTTGGTTGGTTAATTGGTTGGTCGATACGTTGTCTGGCTATCTGTTTCTGGCTCGGTGGGTGAGCGGGTGGTAGGGTTTGGTTTGTTGGCTGCCTGGCAGGGTTGGTTGGCTGGCTCTCTAGTTAGTTGGTTGGTTGGTTGGTTAATTGGTTGGTCGATAGGTTGGCTGGCTGGCTGTCTGGTTTGGTGGGTGAGTGGGTGGTAGGGTTTGCATTGTTGGCTGACTGGCAGGGTTGTTTGGCTGGCTGTCTAGTTAGTTGGTTGGTTGGTTGGTTATTTGGTTGGTCGATAGGTTGGCTGGCTGGCTGTTTCTGGCTTGCTGGGTGAGCGGGTGGTAGGGTTTGGTTTGTTGACTGACTGGCAGGGTTGTTTGGCTGGATGTCTAGTTAGTTGGTTGGTTGGTTGGTTGGTTATTTGGTTGGTCGATAGGTTGGCTGGCTGGCTGTTTCTGGCTTGGTGGGTGAGCGGGTGGTAGGGTTTGGTTTGTTGGCTGCCTGTCAGGGTTGGTTGGCTGGCTGTCTAGTTAGTTGGTTGGTTGGTTGGTTAATTGGTTGGTCGATAGGTTGGCTGGCTGGCTGTTTCTGTCTTGGTGGGTGAGCGGGTGGTAGGGTTTGGTTTGTTGGCTGCCTGGCAGGGTTGGTTGCCTGGCTGCCTATTTAGTTGGTTGGTTGGTTTATTGGTTGGTCGATAGGTTGGCTGGCTGGCTGTTTCTGGCTTGGTGGGTGAGCGGGTGGTAGGGTTTGGTTTGTTGGCTGCCTGGCAGGGCTGGTTGGCTGGCTGCCTAGTTAGTTGGTTGGTTGGTTGGTTAATTGGTTGGTCGATAGGTTGTCTGGCTGGCTGTTTCTGGCTTGGTGGGTGAGCGGGTGGTACGGTTTGGTTTGTTGGCTGCCTGGCAGGGTTGGTTGGCTGGCTGCCTAGTTAGTTGGTTGGTTGGTTGGTTTATTGGTTGGTCGATAGGTTGGATGTCTGGCTGTTTCTGGCTTGGTGGGTGAGCGGGTGGTAGGGTTTGGTTTGTTGGCTGCCTGTAAGGTTGGTTGACTGGCTGTCTAGTTGGTTGGTTGGTTGGTTAATTGGTTGGTCGATAAGTTGGCTGGCAGGCTGTTTCTGGCTTGGTGGGTGAGCGGGTGGTTGGGTTTGGTTTGTTGGCTGCCTGGAAGGGTTGGTTGGCTGGCTGCCTAGTTAGATGGTTGGTTGGTTAATTGGTTGGTCGATAGGTTGGCTGGCTGGCTGTTTCTTGCTTGGTGGGTGAGCGGGTTGTAGGGTTTGGTTTGTTGGCTGCCTGGCAGGGTTGGTTGGCTGGCTGTCTAGTTAGTTGGTTGGTTGATTGGTCGATAGGTTGGATGGCTGGCTGTTTCTGGCTTGGTGGGTGAGCGGGTGGTAGGGTTTAGTTTGTTGGCTGCCTGGCAGGGTTGGTCGGCTGGCTGTTTAGTTAGTTGGTTTGTTGGTTGGTTAATTGGTTGGTCGATAGGTTGGCTGGCTGGCTGTTTCTGGCTTGGTATGTTAGCGGGTGGTAGGGTTTGGTTTGTTGGCTGCCTGGCAGGGTTGGTTGGCTGGATGTCTAGTTAGTTGGTTGGTTAATTGGTTGGTCGGTAGGTTGGCTGTCTGGCTGTTTCTCGCTTGGTGGGTGAGCGGGTGGTAATGTATGGTTTGTTGGCTGCCTGACAGGGTTGGTTGGCTGGCGGTCTAGTTAGTTGGTTGGTTAATTGGTTGGTCGATACGTTGTCTGGCTGGCTGTTTCTGGCTTGGTGGGTGAGCGGGTGGTAGGGTTTGGTTTGTTGGCTGCCTGGCAGGGTTGGTTGGCTGGCTGCCTAGTTAGTTGGTTGATTGGTTGGTTTATTGGTTGGTCGATAGGTTGGCTGGCTGGCTGTTTCTGGCTTGGTGGGTAAGCGGGTGGTAGGGTATGGTTTGTTGGCTGCCTGGCATGGTTGGTTGGCTGGCTGTCTAGTTTGTTGGTTGGTTGGTTGGTCGATAGGTTGGCTGGCTGGCTGTTTCTGGCTTGGTGGGTGAGCGGGCGGTAGGGTTTGGTTTGTTGGCTGCCTGGCAGGGTTGGTCGGCTGGCTGTCTAGTTAGTTGATTGGTTGGTTGGTTGGTTAATTGGTTGGTCGATAGGATGGCTGGCTGGCTGTTTCTGGCGTGGTGGGTTAGCGGGTGGTAGGGTTTGGTTTGTTGGTTGCCTGGCTGTCTAGTTAGTTAGTTGGTTGGTTGGTTGGTTAATTGGTTAGTCGATAGGTTGGCTGGCTGGCTGTTTCTGGCTTGGTGGGTGAGCGGGTGGTAGGGTTTGTTTTGTTGTCTGCCTGTCAGGGTTGGTTGGCTGGCTGTCTAGTTAGTTGGTTGGTTGGTTAATTGGTTGGTCGATAGGTTGGCTGGCTGGCTGTTTCTGGCTTGGTGGGTGAGCGGGTGGTAGGGTTTGGTTTGTTGGCTGCCTGGCAGGGTTGTTTGGCTGGCTGTCTAGTTAGTTGGTTGGTTGGTTGGTTAATTGGTTGGTCGATAGGTTGGCTGACTGGCTGTTTCTGGCTTGGTGGGTGAGCGGGTGGTAGGGTTTGGTTTGTTGGCTGCCTGGCAGGGTTGGTTGGCTGGCTGTCTAGTTAGTTGGTTGGTTGGTTGGTCGATAGGTTGGCTGACTGGCTGTTTCTGGCTTGGTGGGTGAGCGGGTGGTAGGGTTTGGTTTGTTGGCTGCCTGGCAGGGTTGGTCGGCTGGCTGTCTAGTTAGTTGGTTGGTTGGTTGGTTGGTTAATTGGTTGGTCGATAGGTTGGCTGGCTGGCAGTTCCTGGCTTGGTGGGTTAGCATGTGGTAGGGTTTGGTTTGTTGGCTGCCTGGCAGGATTGGTAGGCTGGATGTCTAGTTAGTTGGTTGGTTAATTGGTTGGTCGATAGGATTCGACCCGTAGACTTCGAAGTATTTAAATCAGTTATAACCGAGGTGCATTTTTTTTTTATTATTATGCTTAAGACTCCGACCGACACAGCTCCGTTAGCCCAATGGCTAGAGCGCTCGACTTCCGATCTAGTGGGCTTGGGTTCGAGTCCCAGTCGGAACGAAAATCGTCGATGTGTTTTTGATTTCTCGAAACTAAAAATTCTTTTTTTTTCTTTTGAAATTCCTTCATTTTGCGAACCTGGATTATTTGCGTAGGGAAGAAAATTCTATGTCAGTTTAATTATTCGACCCTTAGACTTCGAAGTATTTAAATCAGTTATAACAGAGGTGCATTTTCTGTTTTTATTATGCTCAAGACTCCGACTGACAGAACACCGGTAGCCCAATGGCTAAAGCGCTCGGCTTCCGATCTAGTGGGCTCTGGTTCGAGTCTCTGTCGGAACGAAAATCGTCGATGTGTTTTCGATTTTTTTTTCTTTTTAAATTCCTTCCTTTTGCGAACATGGATTATTTGCGTAGGGAAGAAAATTCTATGTCAGTTTAATTATTCGACCCGTAGACTTCGAAGTATTTAAATCAAATATAACCAAGGAGCATTTTTTGTTTTCATTATGCTCAAGACTCCGACCGACAGAACACCAGTAGCCCAACAGCTAGAGCGCTCGGCTACCGATCTAGTGGGCTCGTCGAGTCCCTGTCGGAACGAAAATTGTCCATGTGTTTTTGATTTCTCGAATTCGATTTTTTTTTCTTATTAAATTCCTTCCTTTTGCGAACATGGATTATTTGCGTAGGGAAGAAAATTCTATGTCAGATTAATTATTCGACCCGTAGACTTCGAAGTATTTAAATCAGTTATAACATAGGTGCATTTTCTGTTTTTATTATGCTCAAGACTCCGACCGACAGAGCACCGGTAGCCCAATGGCTAGAGCGCTCGGCTTCCGATCTAGTGGGCTCTGGTTCGAGTCTCTGTCGGAACGAAAATCGTCGATGTGTTATTGATTTCTCGAATTCGATTTTTTTTTCATATTAAATTCCTTCCTTTTGCGAACATGGATTATTTGCGTAGGGAAGAAAATTCAATGTCAGATTAATTATTCGACCCGTAGACTTCGAAGTATTTAAATCAGTTATAACCGAGGTGCATTTTTTTATTATTATTCTTAAGACTCCGACCGACACAGCTCCGATAGCCCAATGGCTAGAGCGCTCGACTTCCGATCTAGTGGGCATGGGTTCGAGTCCCAGTCGGAACGAATATCGTCGATGTGTTTTTGATTTCTCGAATTCGATTTTTTTTTCTTTTTAAATTCCTTCCTTTTGCGAACATGTTTTATTTGCGTAGGGAAGAAAATTCTATGTCAGTTTAATTATTCGACCCGTAGACTTCGAAGTATTTAAATCAGTTATAACATAGGTGCATTTTCTGTTTTTATTATGCTCAAGACTCCGACCGACACAGCTCCGATAGCCCAATGGCTAGAGCGCTCGACTTCTGATCTAGTGGGCTTGGGTTCGAGTCCCAGTCGGAACGAAAATCGTCGATGTGTTTTTGATTTCTCGAATTCGAATTTTTTTTTTCTTATTAAATTCTTTCCTTTTGCGAACATGTATTATTTGCGTAGGGAAGAAAATTCTATGTCAGATTAATTATTCGACCCGTAGACTTCGAAGTATTTAAATCAGTTATAACCGAGGTGCATTTTTTTTTATTATTATGCTTAAGACTCCGACCGACGGAACACCGGTAGCCCAATGGCTAGAGCGCTCGACTTCTGATCTATTGGGCTCTGGTTCGAGTCTCTGTCGGAACGAAAATCGTCGATGTGTTTTTGATTTCTCGAATTCGAATTTTTTTTTTCTTATTAAATTCCTTCCTTTTGCGAACATGGATTATTTGCGTAGGGAAGAAAATTCTATGTCAGATTAATTATTCGACCCGTAGACTTCGAAGTATTTAAATCAGTTATAACATAGGTGCATTTTCTGTTTTTATTATGCTTAAGATTCCGACCGACACAGCTCCGATAGCCCAATGGCGAGAGCGCTCGACTTCCGATCTAGTGGGCTTGGTTTCGAGTCCTAGTCGGAACGAAAATTGTCGATGTGTTTTTGATTTCTCGAATTCGATTTTTTTTCTTTTTAAATTCCTTCCTTTTGCGAACATGGATTATTTGCGTAGGGAAGAAAATTCTATGTCAGTTTAATTATTCGACCCGTAGACTTCGAAGTATTTAAATCAGTTATAACATAGGTGCATTTTCTGTTTTTATTATGCTCAAGACTCCGACCGACAGAACACCGGTAGCCCAATGGCTAGAGCGCTCGGCTTCCGATCTAGTGGGCTCTGGTTCGTGTCTCTGTCGGAACGAAAATCGTCGATGTGTTTTTGATTTCTCGAATTCGATTTTTTTTTCTTATTAAATTCCTTCCTTTTGCGAACATGGATTATTTGCGTAGGGAAGAAAATTCTATGTCAGATTAATTATTCGACCCGTAGACTTCGAAGTATTTAAATCAGTTATAACATAGGTGCATTTTCTGTTTTTATTATGCTCAAGACTCCGACCGACAGAACACCGGTAGCCCAATGGCTAGAGCGCTCGGCTTCCGATCTAGTGGGCTCTGGTTCGAGTCTCTGTCGGAACGAAAATCGTCGATCTGTTTTTGATTTCTCAAATTCGATTTTTTTTTCTTATTAAATTCCTTCCTTTTGCGAACATGGATTATTTGCGTAGGGAAGAAAATTCTATGTCAGTTTAATTATTCGACCCGTAGACTTCGAAGTATTTAAATCAGTTATAACCGAGGGGCATTTTTTTTATTATTATGCTTAAGACTCCGACCGACACAGCTCCGATAGCCCAATGGCTAGAGCGCTCGACTTCCGGTCTAGTGGGCTTGGGTTCGAGTCCCAGTCGGAACAAAAATCGTCGATGTGTTTTTGATTTCTCGAAACTGAAAATTCTTTTTTTTTCTTTTGAAATTCCTTCCTTTTGCGAACCTGGATTATTTCCGTAGGGAATAAAATTCTATGTCAGTTTAATTATTCGACCCGTAGACTTCGAAGTATTTAAATCAGTTATAACCGAAGTGCATTTTTTGTTTTTATTATGCTTAAGACACCGACCGACGGAACACCGATAGCCCAATGGCTAGAGCGCTCGGCTTCCGATCTAGTGGGCTTGGGTTCGAGGCCCTGTCGGAACGAAAATCGTCGATGTGTTTTTGATTTCTCGAATTCGATTTTTTTTTCGTTTTAAATTCCTTCCTTTTGCGAACATGGATTATTTGCGTAGGGAAGAAAATTCTATGTCAGTTTAATTATTCGACCCGTAGACTTCGAAGTATTTAAATCAGTTATAACATAGGTGCATTTTTTGTTTTCATTATGCTTAAGACTCGGACTGACAGAACGCCGATAGTTCAATGGCTAGAGAGCGCGGCTTCCGATCTAGTGGGCGTGGGTTCGAGTCCCTGTCGGAAGGAAAATCGTCGGTGTGTTTTTGATTTCTCGAATTCGATTTTTTTTTCTTTTTAAATTCCTTCCTTTTGCGAACATGGATTATTTCCGTAGGGAAAAAAAATCTATGTCAGTTTAATTATTCGACCCGTAGACTTCGAAGTATTTAAATCAGTTATAACCGAGGTGCATTTTTTTTTTATTATTATGCTTAAGACTCTGACCGACAGTACACCGCTAGCCCAATGGCTAGAGCGCTCGGCTTCCGATCCAGTGGGCTTGGGTTCGAGTCCCAGTCGGAACGAACATAGTCGATGTGTTTTGTATTTCTCGAAACTGAAAATTCTTTTTTTTTTTTTTTTTAAATTCCTTCCTTTTGCGAACATGGATTATTTGCGTAGGGAACAAAATTCTATGTCAGTTTAATTATTCGACCCGTAGACTTCGAAGTATTTAAATCAGTTATAACCGAGGTGCATTTTTTGTTTTTATTATGCTTAAGACTCCGACCGACACAGCTCCGATAGACCAATGGCTAGAGCTCTCGACTTCCGATCTAGTGGGCTTGGGTTCGAGTCCCAGTCGGAACGAAAATCGTCGATGTGTTTTTGATTTCTCGAAACTGAAAATTCTTTTTTTTTCTTTTGAAATTCCTTCCTTTTGCGAACATGGATTATTTGCGTAGGGAAGAAAATTCTATGTCAGTTTAATTATTCGACCCGTAGACTTCGAAGTATTTAAATCAGTTATAACCGAGGTGCATTTTTTTTTATTATTATGCTTAAGACTCCGACCGACACAACTCCGATAGCCCAATGGCTAGAGCGCTCGACTTCCGATCTAGTGGACTTGGGTTCGAGTCCCAGTCGGAACGAAAATCGTCGATGTGTTTTTGATTTCTCGAATTCGAATTTTTTTTTCTTATAAAATTCCTTCCTTTTGCGAACATGGATTATTTGCGTAGGGAAGAAAATTCTATGTCAATTTAATTATTCGACCCGTAGACTTCGAAGTATTTAAATCAGTTATAACCGAGGTGCATTTTTTTTATTATTGTGCTTAAGACTCCGACCGACAGAACACCGATAGCCTAATGGCTAGAGCGCTCGGCTTCCGATCTAGTGGGCTTGGGTTCGAGTCCCTGTCGGAACGAAAATCTTCGATGTGTTCTCGAATTCGAATTTTTTTTTCTTTTTAAATTCCTTCCTTTTGCGAACATGGATTATTTGCGTAGGGAAGAAAATTCTATGTCAATTTAATTATTCGTACCGTAGACTTCGAAGTATTTAAATCAGTTATAACCGAGGTGCATTTTTTGTTTTTATTATGCTTAAGACTCCGACCGACACAGCTCCGATAGCCCAATGGCTAGAGCTCTCGACTTCCGATCTAGTGGGCTTGGGTTCGAGTCCCAGTCGGAACGAAAATCGTCGATGTGTTTTTGATTTCTCGAAACTGAAAATTCTTTTTTTTTCTTTTGAAATTCCTTCCTTTTGCGAACATGGATTATTTGCGTAGGGAAGAAAATTCTATGTCAGTTTAATTATTCGACCCGTAGACTTCGAAGTATTTAAATGAGTTATAACCGAGGTGCATTTTTGGTTTTTATTATGCTTAAGACTCCGACCGACACAGCTCCGATAGCTCAATGGCTAGAGCGCTCAACTTCTGATCTAATGGGCTTGGGTTCGAGTCCCAGTCGGAACGAAAATCGTGGATATGTTTTTGATTTCCTGAAACTGAAAATTCTTTCTTTTTTCTTTTTAAATTCCTTCCTTTTGCGAACATGGATTATTTGCGTAGGGAAGAAAATTCTATGTCAGTTTAATTATTCGACCCGTAGAGTTCGAAGTATTTAAATCAGTTATAACCGAGGTGCATTTTTGGTTTTTATTATGCTTAAGACTCCGACCGACAGAGCTCCGATAGCCCAATGGCTAGCGCGCTCGGCTTCCGAGCTAGTGGACCTGGTTTCGAGACCCAGTCGGAACGGCAATCTTCGATGCATATTTCTATTTTCTAATTTGAAAATTCTTTTTTTTTTTTTAGTTCTTTCTTTTGCGAATGTTGATTATTTACGTAGGGAAGAAAATTCTGAGTCAGTTTAATTATTCGACCTGTAGATTTCAAAATTTTAAATCTATAATAACCAATGTGCATTTTTTGTTTTTATGTTTCAGAGGAACACAGCTCCGATACCTGAATGGCTAGAGCGTTGTGCTTCCAAGCGTGTGGCCCTGCGTTTGAGTCCCAGCCGGAACGAAAACCTAAAATGTATATTTCAATGTATTTTAATTTGAAAATTCTTTTTTTTTAACACGGCATGAGAGTTAGAGGTCCTTGTTTCGAATTTCAAATTCGGGTTAATGTAAGTGTCCTTTCGATATTTTCTTTGTAAAAAAATGAAAATCCCATTTTCTTCGACATTAATACTTTACGTACGGAAGAAAGTTCTCGTCTGAGTTAATTATGCGGCCTTTTGATTGTATTGCAATAAAATCAGTTATATGAATTCGATAATGTTTTTTTTATTTTCATGCTTAAGTCCCCGGTTTTCGAAGTCGGAATAGCTCAGTGGTTATCGCGTTTGGCATGAGAATTAGAGGTCAACTTTAGCAGGCTTGACAACCTGTTAAAGTTGACCACTAAAGTAGTGCACCGCAAGTGGTCAACTTACACAGGTTTCACTATATGTATCTATACATATAATAAAATAAGATGTTTGTGTGTGTGTGTGTGGCGCGCATCCCGGGAAAACGGTAAGGCCTAGAATGATGAAATTTAGTATACAGGTGCAGTTTTTGCTGAAGATGTACACCTCTTGCTTTGATTTTTGATATTTTAATTAGAAAAAAAGTTATTTAACGTTTTATGTGATTTTTAACACTTTTTAGTACTTTTAACCTCACAGACCCCGAACCAATGGCGCCAGACAAATATTTTTTGTACTATAGTGTAGGAAATTAAATTTTAAATATGATGAATGAAAACATTTTGAAGATAAAGCAGTTTTTGAATTTTTTTTGAATTTTTGAAAAAACCTTTAATTTGCATTTTTTCCTGGGTTTTATTTTATTCTAATATCATCCTGCGAGAAGTATCAAAGCCTCATTTCTAAAATTTAAGTTGGTAATAGTAAAAACATTTCGCCCTCTTTAGAAGAAAAAAGTTCTTAAAAATACGCAATAGTTTTTTTTTACAAATTTTTTAAAGGTGAACACATCATGTCTTTCCACGCATCGGTCGAAGAAAAGCGTTCTTCAATCTTTATGTCTCTGACGTCACTATTTGGATTTCGATTCGATATTTAGGATGGAATCTTAATCGCAAACAAATGTTAATTTTTTTTTTTAAACCTATATAGCTTACTTCTACATTTTATGAAGTGATGACCACGTGTTTTTCCGGCAGCGCTAGCTCTTTTTCTTTCCTTTTTTTTGCTTTTATTTAGAGATTGCATCCCCCCCCCCCGCCCAAGCTGGACGTTTTGCTGTATCTATATTAGATTACATTTCATAGTTGTGCGCATTTATTTCAATAAAAACAGCGAGATTTTTTTTTCTTTGTCAAACGCTACTTTTTGCAAACTACGGGGAATTTTGGAGATAACTTTTTTTTTTTTTTTTTGCTCTACTTAAATAAAAAAAAGCGATTTTTTGAGTGATCTTTGTTTTTATTAGGAAATGGGCGGGGAGGTTAAAATAAATAGAGATGGAAAATTAAGAGATAGATCATAAGGGTAGATAGCCGCCGAAGGCGACAATCTTGGCTTAAAAATGTGAATGGCACAAAAAAAGATAGAGATGGATTGATTAATACGACTGTCAAATTTATTTAAACAGCCGCCGAATGCGGCAAACTTGAAGTAAAAAGGTAAATGACAAGTTAGCCAAACAGCCGCCGTAGGTGGCTGCTTGCATAGAAAGGCGAATGGCGTAAGAAGGTGAACCAGCTGGTCGCCGCAGGCGGCTAGTATATATATATATATATATATATATATATATATATATATATATATATATATATATATATATATATATATATATCTGTAAACTTCTAATAACAACAGAAACAAAATTTTGAATTCCATATTACACCTTTATTTGATTATACACATAGTGAATCATGGATGCAACTCGACATTTTTTTACATTTAGGGTCGATTGTTGACTTCTTTCCTTTTTTGGTCTTTTTTTGACTCTCGGCTTGGGTTCATATTGCAAAAGTACCTAGAAATATAAAATCAAAGCATTAAGTTTTTTGACTAAAATAGTACTTTATAAGATGATATATACAGTATAATACAGCTTTTCTCAACTGTTTTTAACACACGGATCATCAAAAACCTTAGCAAGAATAACTTTTACGCAGTCGAGAAAAAATGGCAACATCTTTCTTCAATGATTTTACTTATCTTAATTAAAACTGAGATCACATCAGATGTTAAACTTCAAATTTAAAAATGATTTTGAATTGCTTAAAAATGCTTTAGAGCTGCACCGATTATTTAAGTGATATTTGGCATATTTGGCAGACAAACCGAATAGTATTTATATCGACCTAACACTACAATATTCTGCAACCGAATAGTAATTACATTTAAATATTAGATAATTAGTAAACAAACTTATTCTTTTAAAACATTGAAAGAAAGTTACAATACGGTACTACAATACAAAATTAATTCAAATTGTTTTTTATTAATGTTATCGCACTCAGTGATCTTAAAGTAAGGGTTAACATTGTATTTAGGGATTGCAACACCGGACCAAAAATTCAATACCGGTATTCGGTAATTTTAAAACGTGATACCAGAATACCGGTTTTAATACCGGTATTTGCAATTTCTCAAAGAATGCATGAAAACTTTTTTTTTTTGCCTTTATTTCATAACTCTGTAGAAAAATTGTGTTATTTCTGAAAACGCTTTGTGAACAAATTGTAAAAGGAAGGAACAAATGACATAATAAAAATCAATAATGGTAGAAAACGTGATGCATCTACTGAATTGTCTCGAAGCATAGATTTTGCATAGATTGTCCCATTTAGCGTTCAACTATCCAAAAACTCAGAATACTCATTCTGTATTCACGCAGGTCGGTTAACAATACGCGATACGCCTCCGCTAATAGTCTAGAAGTCCTTCATTTTCAAATAACTCGGTCTCTTGCGTGTTTTTTTTTTTTTTTTTTTTGAAAAAAAAAAATTTTGTGTGCACGTTTGTGTATGTTTTTCTTTCTTTTTTTTTGTGTGTATGTGTGTTTTTATTATATATTTTTTTTTTTAGATTTATAGATAGTTGTAATTTTTTTCCCGAGCGACGATACTTTTCCAATATTTCCATTACCACTTGAGCAGGAGAGGTTTGTGTTTGATTTTTATTAATAGCCATTTGTTTAGAAATTTAGGATAAACTTGACCTAATTTAATATTGTTAGTTTCTCTTACTCGTTTTCACGTTCTTTTCAAAATTCTTTACAATTACAATTATGCTCATATCTGATGTAATTTCTAAATATTTTTTGCCAAGAAGAAAGCGAGACATGACAACAAGCCAATACTTTTGGCAGCAAATTGCCATTTGTTTACTAACAAGAAAAGTTTTTTTTTTCCTCCAAAGTTCAGTACAGTTGAGACAAATATTTCAAAAATATATCATAAAGTATTACTGCAATTGATGGTGGAACTTCATTATTCGTAGAACACATACATTCGAAATTGTTTTGTTCTTAAAAGAGAAAGTGAGTAATCAGGGAAATAGAAAATGAAAAACATTGTGCACAAAACGCTACTTTAGTTTAATGATATTCCAACAGTTAGTTCGTGATTTTAAAGTAAAATTTTTACATTAATAGATTGATTTTGGTTATGTATCATGCTAACAGAAATGTACTACATTTAAAATATAAGTAGATAGGGTCTGGTGGGGGAAAGTGGTCAATAGGATAAAGTGGTCATACATCAAATAAATGGTTATAGCTTGAAAATAAATGTTCGAACGAGAGTGAAAATTTTACTTTTGAGTAGGGCAGTTAGAAACTACATTTTGAACACAAAATTTTACAGCTTGCAATATTTTATTTGATAAAAAAAAAATGTGTGAAAATGAAAAATTTCAAAACACAAATACCTCTATTAACTTCCTTGGGAAATTTTGTTTGTTAGAATTATGAACAGATTGACTGCCCGGGAAGCTTCCTGCATGTCTCAAGAACTCTTACTCATTAGCTGAATGTATCATAGATAATTTTTTATTGCAATTTAAGTAAGATGGGGTAAAGTGGTCAAGTAGACGTATTCACATAAATGCACCGATAAATACGTATATGGATATCTGCAAGTGTTTTGTATCTATACAGATATACAGTCAACTATACACGTATACTGTCGATTTTACTTGTATATATACGAACACTTATATACTCAGGTAGACACGTATATATACGTACCTACTGGTGTAGACACTTATATACAAGAATGTGATATACAAGTATACACAAGAGTTTGAACTCTTAGGAAACTTATTAAAAGGTATTAGAGGAGAGGATAAGAAGCAAGAGAGAAGAAATATGAGGAGCATATGGTCATAAAACAAATGCTGACGCGCTACATGCACACCAAGTCAGAAACTGATGGATACAAAACAGGTCAAAAACTTATAACTCAAAGACAATTTTACACAACATTTTAGGTCTTAAAGGTTTAAAGCGATTGATGAAATTTGTGACCTGCAGCTGTAATATATGCGTCGCAATCACAAAGCAATAAATCACAAAGCAAGCTGTTGCAATAGACTTTTGAAAAACTTTCATCAATCGCTGGGCCTATGTTGAGATGTGTGTATTAGAGCTACTACTGGCTGCAACTTTTAACAACTGCTCTATATATATTTCTTAAAACTAAAATGTTGGGTAAAATAATGTTTGTGCAACAATTTGTGACCTGTTTTACATCCATATACTGGTGCATACACGTAAATGTACGCATATACGCTTATACATACGTATATACTCATGCTTCCATATATATATATATATATATATATATATATATATATATATATATATATATATATATATATACGTGAGTAGACACGTACAAACATGCACTGGATGTATCCAGGAATGAACTTGTACGTACTCATTTGTGTATGTATGTACATTGTACACTTATATATGCGTGTACCCTATTGGAAAAAAATCCTAAAACCAGTATCAAAA
This sequence comes from Uloborus diversus, assembly GCF_026930045.1. Taxonomy (NCBI): domain Eukaryota; kingdom Metazoa; phylum Arthropoda; class Arachnida; order Araneae; family Uloboridae; genus Uloborus; species Uloborus diversus. Next base: position 91,529 of record NW_026558697.1, on the reverse strand, counting down.
TGATACCGGAACCAGTATGATTTGTACTGGAAAAAAGAAAATCATACCGGAAATTTAAATTCCGGTATGAAATCTTACTGGAAATTCTGAAACCGGTATCAATTTATACTGGAAATTTCAAAACCAGTATCAATTTAATCTGGATTTTTTTATACCGGTTTTCAAACATACTGGAAATTTTGAAACCGGTATCAATTTATACTGGAAATTTCGAAACCAGTATCAATTTAATCTGGATTTTTATACCGGTTTTTAAGCATACTGGAAATTTTGAAACCGGTATCAATTTATACTGGAAATTTTGAAACCAGTATCAATTTAATCTGGATTTTTTCATGCTGGTTTTTAACATACTGGAAATTTTGAAACCAGTATCAATTTATTCTGGATTTTTTAATGCCGGTTTTTAAACATACTGGAAATTTTGAAACCAGTCAATTTAACTTGGTTCTTTTAATACTGGTTTCTAAATGTACTGGAAATTTTGAAACCAGAATCAATTTAATCTGGATTTTTTAATGCTAGTTTGAAACATACTGGAAATTTTGAAACCAGTATCAATTTAATCTGGATTTTTAATAGTGGTTTTTAAACGTACTAGAAATTTTTAAACCTGTAACTAACCACACTGTAAATTTAAATGCCAGTATGAAATCTTACGAGGGAATTTTGAAACGAGTATCAATTTAATCTAGATTTTTTAATACCATATTACCCCGAAAAGCGAGGTTGACCAGCATGCCGGAAATTTGAATTTTTCGGCATGCCAGATAATTTAAGGTTTATTTTGCAACAAAACTAAAGTTAATTTCCCCATACAGTTCCTATCAAAAAGCATAACATTGTTACGCTCACTCACAGGTCACTAATACATTAGTCTAGTTTTATTTGAATTAAAAAAACGGTAGTGTTTTTTTATAAAAATCTCATAATACTTATGATTTTCATACATTCAAAAGGAACAATTAATTTGAGATGCAACTCCTGCATTAGATTATTATAAAGCATAAGTTAGCAATTTCATTATCTTTTGAGAAAAATATGTAAGGGAACATTTTTGTACTAAAATTACAAACATAATATAATCTTTGTTTCCTACATTTACTGAATGCAAAATAAATTAGTGAAAAAAACCATACAATGTTTACATACTGTAAAAACTAAGGTAAAGGTTAAGAGGTAAGTAAAGGTTAAGAGGTCAGCCTAATGCAGAACCCCCAGGGTTTAGTTCCCAAGCATGTTTGGTACTCATTTTATCGACGCACTGAAGGGATGAATGGCTGAATCAATCATGACCAACCGGGAGATTGAACCCAGACCTGCAACGTGGTAGCCCGCAAAGCACTACCACTGAGTCACTGGGCTTCAGAGCACTTGAATATAATTCACGAAGAGAGCAGTAGGCTACGGAGTCTTTAGATGAAAACAGGGCCGGATTTAGGGGAGAGCAGGCTGGGCTACTACCCCGGGGCCTCCACAACAAAGGGGCCCCCACAGTAAAATTTTTACAAAATATCCTAACTTTCACGGGTCGAAAATATCGGATATATACATATATATATATATATCAAAATATTCGAATACGTATCAATGTATCGGATATTTTCGAAAATATGATGATTTTTTTCGAACCCTGATTAGGGGCCTCCACATTTCCAAATCTGGCCCTGGATGAAAAATCTAAACTCAGATCGGTCAGAAATGCTGCTGATAGGCTAAGGTGCACAAATGCACAATGTGTACTTCAAATCAAAAGAATTCCGCAAGTGTTTCCGAACACATTTACAGATTAATCATGCACTTTACTGGAGAAAAAGGGTTGACCTAAGACTGATAATTATAAAACTGAAGAAAAATATTATTGTAGCAAAAAAATTAGTGATTATTATATAACACTAATATTTATGTCATACCACAGATACCACTTATTTCATCCCATAGTAATATGCCTTTTAAATTCAAACGCAAACAATTTCATGTTAGATTAGCCTTCCTAATGACTATAAATAAAGCAGGGTCAAAAAGATTTCATGAAAACATATTAGCAGTAAAATCAGGTTTCACGATTCAATTTGTCGCTTTACTCTGTCACTGTGGTTCAGTTCTTAACATCAATGCCATTGCAAAAGTATGTGAAATGTTTCGCTTTTCAGGTCTTCACGATTCAATTTGTTGCTTTACTTTGTCATTGTTGTTCAGTTCTTAACTTCAATGCTTTGCAAAACTAAGTGACATGTTTTGCAATGAAAATTGTTCAATAAATTCATTTACTCTATGTGGAATAACATAATACAGTGAAGCACAGTTTATACGTTTCCCTTTTATACGTTTTAATGAATAATACATTTTTTAAATTGGTCCCTGGAGAGTCTAATATACATTAACCTTTACCAAGTATATGTTTTTTCATTTGTACGCTTTTTTTAATACTCCCTTCAAAAACGCATAAACGGTGCTTCACTGTATATACAAAAATGTGGTTGGAAACATCTAAAGACTCCCAAGTCCACTGCTCTCTTCTTTGAAAATTATATTCAAGTGATTAAAAACACTCATTCTAAAATCAAAATTTTAACGCTAGACATCTAACGCTAGAAGCGAGTCTTCAGAACGTAAACAAAGATCGTACGTAAATAAAGCTGGTTGTTGCCAACGGAGAGAAAGAAATAAAGGCTCGTTTTGCGTCACGCATAAGCGTTTTATATATATATAGATTGGCACAAAATTAATTTACATCCCGGCGGTTTGCCTAACGAAGTTTTTTTAATTTGTATTCGTCCTAGATTTTCTAATATTTACTAATTTATGAATAATTTCTTCATATTTCTTTCACTCCTAACGAATCAGTTTCTGACTTCAACTCAACCAAACAATGAGCCATGCGGTCGATTTGTTTACAGTGTTACTTAATGCTTTGCACGTTTTTTCTAATTTCTTCTTTTTTTTTTAGTTCATTCAATTCAGTATGTCTCTTTCGAAAAATTTTTATTCTTTTTTTTTTCTTACTATTATTTCGAGCAATTTTTTTGTCACGTAATTTGTTTACTAGTGTTGCGCTGTCCTTGTTTCATTCTTTAAGGTGCTAGTATAAAGTTAATTTTTTTTAAATATTTGTTAATTTTAAGCTTTGTTCTTTTTAATTTTTGTCTGAGTTAATTCTAGCATATTAAATAAGTCCCCGAGAACTTAACCATATTGGTTTTCGTCGCTAGAAAACGGGGAAAAAAATCTTACATTTCGCTCACAAGCAATTTTTGTTACGTTCCTTTTATATTTTTTAGGTAAAGCCCCCTTTTCTTTTATTTGTTTCATTCGGTTTTTTTTTCCACATTTGTTTACTGTTGGGGGATATTTCTTCGGTGTTTTTTGTATACAGTCAAGTAAAATTTATCACCAAACATTTTTGAATGATTTACACAAAAATAAAACTACAGTTGAGTAGCAGTAACTTTTGTACAGAAGTAACTGTACCTAAGAGAAGCAAGTTAAGCAGAGTAAGGCTAAGAATTCAAATGTATAGAAATAAGAAAAATTACAAATTGCTCAATGTTCAATTACAGTAGACTCCGACAAATGAATTTCTTCCAAAAAGAAATTCTATATTAATAAATTTTTGTATTTGAAATGGGGGAAAAACTATTTTTAAATTCTTTATCAAATGAAAGTAGAGTGTTTTTACATGCTAAGTGTAGTAACATGTGCCGAACTTTATGTACAGTAAGGATGTACTGTACTCTAAATGAAAATCATTGCTTGCTGAATATCTCTGTCAAAGTGACTAGTGTGAGCTAGCGTTTAACTAGCACACAGAGGGAAAAGCGCTCGGACAGATTATTTATTTTGTGAATCACTTCTACAAATATTTTGCGTTAGTTTCTGTCTTAATTTTAGTTTTCTGGAAAAAATTTGGAGAGACATGGAGTCAACAGGACTTGTAATCGTTAGTGTTAGCATTAAAGAAATGAGGTACCAATATCAAGGACTATGAGTAGATTTATGACATTAAAAAAAGAATGCCCAAAATAATTATTACCTAGTTTTAGCAATCAATAACAGATGCACTTTCCAAAGCACGTAAGTTAAAAACTGAATTTTGTAAATTTTTTCATACTGTTTTGTGATAAAATTCTTTAAATAATCGGAGAATAGATATATTGAGTGCGCGGTACAATTCTAATAATATCTTGTTTGACCAAAAATTTATTAAAAATCTCTTAAATTGTATATAGAGTTGCACTTAAAAAAAAAAAAGAAAAACAGGCACACACAATTTTGCGAAATTAAATCAAATTTGTCTTAAACAAACATGATTCATATAAGCGGCTGTAGGCACGAAAATTCATTTGCTCTCACATATGTGACTCTTCACATTGCCATGACTTCATGCCTGATATAGAATTGTATTGATAACGGTGATTTTTTTTTTTTTTTTTTTTTTTGTACAGTGATCCAAACATGCCTACTTGATCCTATACTTTTTTTCAAATTCCTATATATTTTCTACCTAACTCCTATATTTTTCCTTTTAAACTCCTATATATTTTGCTATTAAACTCCTATATATTTTTTCTTTTAAACTCCTGTATATTTTTTTCCACTTGCTATGAGCCCTGTGGAGTTATGGAGATTCGACTGATGTCACTTAAAAATATAAATTTTCATTCCAATTTCCTTTCATCTTATTTATCCACTCTTGTTCAGTGCACGACAAGTTCTTAAAAAATTTCCCATTAGCAGAAAACTTTTACATTACAGGGTCAAGGTTTCAAATTTCTTAATGAAAATACACAATATTTTCCTTACAGGTATATTATGTTTTTATTAAGAGCACTCAGGCCTGTAGTGCTTTTGTGACTTCATTTTTTACGACCCCCGCAACTATCAATTTAATTGCTTTATCACGTAATCAGAAGAATTGTCATAATAATTAAAAAATTGAAATAAAATTTTTAATTTTCAACCTAATTAACTTTCATCTCATTTATCCACTCTACGTCAATAAATGAAGTTATTCAAAGATTTCCTATAAGAAGATATGACATATATTACAGGATCAAGAATTCAAATTAAATATAGAAAACCCTGTATTTTCACTAAAGGTGTTACTGTATTTACATTAAGTTCACATAGGCCTGTAGCATTTTTTAACTTCATTCTGTTATGGGTCTTTGCACTTAGCCCCAAAAGATGCCAGCATCTACCAATTTAATTACTTTGTCAGGCCACGTCAAGTGAGTTGCTCATATCCCTACAATTACAATATGCTGCTGAAGGAGAGAGAGGGTCTCCAATACCCTCCACCCAAGGTAAGTGCTAGCAAGGGACTTATTGTATGACTTTCGGACCCACAAATTATTTTCTATTTCTGTGTACAGAGTAAGAAATATTAAACTTTTTCATAAGATAATGAAAATACTGTACATCCTATTCTGTTTTCTGTCTGACCGTTTGTAACGCCTGTTATCTTCTAAAAAATATACCTTGTTTATTCGAGATTTGTGATGTGTTGGTTTGCAGAAAATAATTCAAATGAAAGAGCCTTTTAGCTAGAGTAGTTTCCTCTGTACAAACTACAAATATTGAGAAAATCAGATGTGACAGGGCTGAGACAATTTGAGTTATTTATTGACCAGTTAAAGAAAAAAGTTAAATATATTTATTTAAAATCTTGGAAGTATTTTTTAATGCCATAAAGAGTTAAGAAATACCACTGAAGTTCAAAATTCGTTTTTTTATGTCCATTGTCTGTGATGAAGAAAAAATAAAAAAGAAGTTTAAATTGTAAAAATTTTTAATTTTTTTTAAAAAAACTTCTCAGAATGTTTTAAAAAACCGAAAAGTGGGCTAAATAATGGTTTTTTTAAAAAAAAACCCATTGAGTCCAATTGGCCAACCCTGACTGGTATTGTTTTTTTTTCAGTTTCTAAAGTTTATAATTTTGTAAAATTTGTTTACGGTTGTTGCAAAAGCAACTCAATTAAATTTAATAAAATTTATTGTAAAACATTAATTTTAAATTACATATAAGCATTAAAACACATGTAAGCAATAATCAATAAAACTAAGCTAATATAACCTATGATTTTAAATCAGCTTTTTATGTATTAATATTACATAAAACATTATATTTGTGTATATGATACTGTGATTCTTTACAAGGCTTGTGTGTATATTTGTAATCAGTTTCATAGAGTATATGAATATTATAGTCAATAACCAAAATATAGTCAATATCAACTGTAGTTATGCTATATTTTATTCTTACATTAAATTATATTTCAAAATTGTAGATATCAGCTAGATTTGATACCATTTAAAGTGAATAAATTTTTACATTAAATACATGTTTATTTATATGAAAACCTGTTTTTGTGCAGTGTATGAAAATTATTTATTAAACGAGTGTGAGGTAATATCTTCAAGTGAGGACATGGGCATCCTGATGGGAAGTCACTCACCTCCCAAAAATTTCCTTGTTCAGGAAATTTTTCAGGAGTCTGCAAAATTATCTTCACTTGGTTTATTTTGATTTTGTTTAATTTTGGGGTTATTTTCTTTGTGAGACTTTTTATGCAGTCCCTATCCACCATTTTTTTTTTTTTAACTGTGTTGCAAAAACAACCTTTTATAGCTACTTCTGAAGTTTCGAACAATATTTTTTTAATGGGATTTTTTTTTTATGCGGTCCCCATCCACCGCATAAAAACAGGTTTGGGTGTATAAGTAATGAAAGAAACATTAATTTTAAATCTATATACTATAAGAATAATGTAGGAAAATAAACAGCAACAATTTGACAAAACATTTAATTATTTAAATTTGAAAATATCTGATAGATATCAAAATATATTTTCAAACCATGGAAACCAGTAACACGCTGTGAGTTATATAGATAACACCTATGTTTTTCTATGCTATACAGCAACAAAACTGACACGAACAGCTGAAAAAATATTGGAGAATAAACATCTACACAATAGTAGTTTTAAGTGATTTGAACTCGAATGTTACAATTTTTGGAAAAAATTATAATGTGGTGCTTATTATTTACTTTTTGTTATCTAAATTAATAATGCATACTAGGGTGGAACGAAAAAAACAAAGTTTTTATTTTCGAATCGTAATAGTGCGGAAAAGTTGCGATTGGTGAAGACTTACAAAACAAAACAAAGATTTTTAAAATCGGATAATATCTTCCGATCCCGCAACAAGCCTGAATATTTGAAAAAATGGAAAATTTCGTATTTTCTTACTGATTTTTCAAAAATTTTGTTTTATGTTTCTTTTTAAGTCTCTAAGACGGAAAAGCTACGATTGGTGAAACCTTCAGAAATAAAAAAAAAATGAAATCGAATAATACCTTCTGATCCAGAACCAAGCCTAAAAAATCGAAAAAGTTGAGAATTTCAGGATTTTTCCGAATTTTTAACATTTTTGGATCAATGTACTTTTTCAGGCTACAGAACGGAGAAGTTACGTTTAGTGAAGACTTCAAAGCCAAAAAAAAATATCTTTTTGAAATAAAACAATATCTTCCGATCGCGCAACGAACCTACATGTTTGAAAAAATGTAAACTTTAAGCCCTTTTTCAGCTTTTTTTTTTTTCTTTTAGCTTAACGATCCTCATAAGTTCGGTATGAAATACTAATGGAAGAACGTTTGTTTATAAAACAAATGTGATATTTTAGTACTAGAGCCTGCCTGTAAATTGTCCACATGGCCCTTTAATCCCGCGATACTCATATTTGTTTATGCCGCTTAGTACAGTGTATGCATCTAATACGCCCCATTAGCGAAATAAAGAACCGCAAAAATTTCACAGACGGTGCCATTCATGTTTACAGAACAATTCAAATCTGTCGATACTTACCTGACAATATAAAACAAGTTGTTTACCCTGTCATTGAAAGAAACTCATTCTTTGCGCATCCCGAAGACTTATTAATGGCAATGGTGTTTGATGAAAGGAGGCACATAAGAGAACTAGCGTTTAAAAACGTCTTAAAAGCCAGAGAATCTGTTTCTAAAAGCAAAAGCATTAGAAACTTTGTCATTCCATCTCTAAATTTCGAAGCAGAAGGTTACAGAGATTATTAATTGGAACACGACAAAGCTATCTTCTCCACCTTTTCTTCGAAAAGTTCCTAACAAAGACATTGAAAATTTTATTGTAACAGGCACTATACCCGACTGGAATATAAAATTATTCCCCTGCCATATGCAAGCTGTCGAAAGATGTGTGATGCTAGTGACGGAGGCTTCACTCAAAGTGTGTGGATTTAAATCAAGAGATGGCTACATAAGAGCAATATTGAAATCCAGATCAATTATGCCCGAATTTTCCAAAAAATCCGATTATAAATTAGCTTCAACAACTAACACTTAAAACAATAAGACTTGTATACTGGATTGTAAATTTGGTAAATATTTTATAACTTTTTATTATTTGAAAATGTTTCATTGTTGTAAAGAATGGTAGTTTTGCATGTTTCGAAGATACCTTTAAAGTCAAGAAATAAAATTAATGTTTATGTGTAATATAGGGTTTTTTAAAAGGCTTTTCCCTGTGACATCGGGGAAAAAACAACGAGAAGAATTTTATTTTTAATCACTAAGAAAAGATGAAATTCTCCCTTTTTTTACTTTTCATGCTTGTTCCTGGATCAGAAGGTATTATTTGATTTCAATATGTTTTTTTAAATTTCTGAAGGCTTCACCAATAGTAACTTTTCCGTCTTAGAGTATGAAAAAGAAACGTTGGAGAAAATGTTTTAAAAAATCTCTAAGAACACATGAAATTTTCCATTTTTTCAAATTTTTATGCTCGTTGCGGGATCGGAAGATATTATCCGATTTTAAAAATTTTTGTTTTGTTTTGTAAGTCTTCACCAATCGCAACTTTTCCGCACTATTACGATTCGAAAATAAAAACTTTGTTTTTTTCGTTCCACCCTAATGCATACTGAATGTGTGAAATTTTTGCTTCTAAATTATGAAATTTTAATGCATCACCATTGATTATATAGTTTTATATCATAAGCATGCCTTTTGTTGCATGAAAGAACATTAAATTTGGGTTATAACACAGTGGTTCATACATTTTTCCAAATTTTGGAGTTTTGTTGCCGGGTTTGGTATGTTTTAATTTATTTTAGAAAGATCTTTCCCCAAACAGACCCCGCAACAGGCTGTGAGTTAACATCCAGATTATGCCATAGACATTTTAAAGGGTTTATTGACCTCAACTTTGGGGTCCTGTTTGCTTGGGGGAGGGGGTTCATCATCATTCCTGGTAGAAAGGACATTCTTGCCATACATGTTAGTAAGTTAAAATGTATATTTTGTTCAACTTTAACTTATTAATGTATTCAATAAAACGTTACAACTGCAGTAACAGTTGTAACAACTGCTGCTGAATTTCAGGAGTAATAAACAGATTTTTGGTAACAAAGATGATTTCCACTCCACGACAGGCTTTATTTTAGAATTTCTTATATTTCATCAAAAACTGAACAATACTTTTGATATGTTCTCCAAAATAAATTTATTGTTAATAAACATGCTAAAATTAAGAAATTTTAATTTTCAGTTTCTTTTTTTTTTTTTTTTTTCATTTTAAATATTGGGGACAAAAAGTAGTCTCTACACAGTGAAAACATTATGTAAAAAAGTGCACTGAGTGTGATTGCATATGAAAAGTATTGTACAATTTAGCTGTACAGAGTGTGCTGTTTGTACAGTGCACTTTTTTTGCACAAAACAGAGGTGCCAAACATACTCAGATTTTGTGCACTTTTTTTTTTTTTTTTTTTTTTTTTTTGCACTTTTTGTGCAAACTTTTTCTAGCTGGGATGTAGAAAAAGTATCTCTTATATGCTCTGCATATTTGACAAATGGATATGAACTCTTTTTGTGTCAATAAAAATGACCAACTGTGAAATTGTTTTCAATAGTGACAATTCTAATCTTAACCAGACAATCAACGATTTTAATGGGGCCTACAGAACAGCAGATCTTTTCCCCTGAATCATGTGAAAAGTTACATTTGAAGATCTCATGTTGCCTGAGCTACTTTATGTCTCTGTGAACTAACTGGACAGAGGTGGTGAGCAACTCTCAGTGTAGAAGTCAGTGGAGCACCTCCAAGGGTGAGAGAAGCTTCGATAGCACATTATCATTTCTATGGATATGATGTAGCAGACTCAGGCAGATGCATCCTGTTGTCTTTATTATCCTCTTTATCCTTGTCGTTCTTGCATTTCAAGGAGTTTGAAAGGTGGGTTTTGCCACATTTCGCGATTATATCACTGTAAGGGTAGTTGCCAGGGGCATGCACACGGGGATGGGGGGAGAGAGAAGGGACACCTGTTGGCCTGAGGGGGCCCAAAAACAAGGTGTGAAATATAGGGGTAAGTAACATGGAGGGGGCCCAGAAAAGTCATTTGTGACGGCCTCAAAATGGCGGGATGAGTGAGTCTCATTTTAGTTCTTGCTCTGGAAAGTGTGTATTAGGCTCTGCGCTTTGTTTTTACGAATTTGGGATGTAAAAACGTGTGTGACCATTGAGTTTACGGTGTTAATGGAATTTGCCTAATTGCTGTGGTTAATTTAGCAGTTGCTAACGATATTTCTTGTCGTAAATAAATCTTCTCTATTTTCTCAAGAACTATTGTCATTTAAAGAATTTCTTGAAGTGGCATTACTCATAACAATATATTGCAATTAAACATTTTTGTTCTTACTAAATATGTTTACTTTTTAATCATTTATTGATAATGCACTACATATAGCTTTGATTAATATTGTAATTTTGCATCCCTTCTTTTAAGCTTTGGATATTGATAAGTCGCATTTTTAGTTGATTTAATTATGTTACATTAAAATATTGTGCTTCGTAAATATACCTAATGCAATGCTGGTATACTAGTGACTTCAGCATGCTACTGGCACGATGCACCGTACCAGCTTATGCAATGCCAGTACACTTTAACATCAAAATGGACTGCACCAGTGTCTATTCTCGCATCATAAGTCAGTACAGACCATTCTGGAGAATCACTAGAATTTACTAGGAAGTAACGAAATGTGCTATACCAGTACCAGAAAGAAATATCGGTATGCAACTGAAGTTGGAACAACAACTCTGGCTAAAACTACCGGGATTTGAAGAACCAAATAAATTCCAAAATAGAACAACCGTTCGGAAAAGGAGTGCCGGGATCTGAAGTACCAGCTTATGGAACACCGGTTCCAGTGGGAACTACCGAGATCTGAAGTATACTGGAACACAGGTTCCGGTATGGACTACTGGGATCTGAAGTATGCTGGCTAATGGAACACCGGTTCTGGTATTGAGCCCCGGTCCCGGTATGGAATACCGGGATATGAAGTATACCGGTTTATGGAACACCGGTCCCAGTATTGAATACCGGTTCCAGTATTGAGCCCCGGTCCCGGTATGGAATACCGGGATATGAAGTATACCGGTTTATGGAACACCGGTTCCGGTATGGAATACCGGTTCCGGTATTAAACTCCGGTCCCGGTATGGAATACCAGGACATGAATTATACCGGTTTATGGAACACCGGTTCCGGTATGGAATACCGGTTCTGGTATGGAGCACCGGTTCCGGTATGGAAAACCGGTATTATTGGAATACCGGTTCTGGTATGGAGTACCGGTTCCGGTATGGGATACCGGGATCTGAATTATACCGGCTTATGGAACACCGGTTCCGGTATGGAATACCGGTTCCGGTATGGGATACCGGGATCTGAATTATACCGGCTTATGGAACACCGGTTCCGGTATGGGATACCGGGATGTGAATTATACCGGCTTATGGAACACCGGTTCCGGTATAAATACTGACATACCGGAAGTATGATACCGGTTCCGGTGTTTCATAAGCCGGTATATTTTTTTCCGGTATCATTTTTTTTCCAATAGGGTATACGTATGCTATACAGGTACATACTCAGGTATGCATTTATGTATTTGAAATACAAGTGCATACACGCATATCGTGTTCGTTTATATACTCGTATATACACGTGACTCGTATACACTCCTGTAGGTAATCACGTATAAAACCTTATATACTCGTGTATACACATGCTTACTTGAGTAGGCATGTGCATGCATATATCTGATTTACACATGTATCTACTCCTACATGAATGTGTTTGGTCATGTTTACACGATACGTATATACTCGTGCATATATTGTAACTCTAAAAGTAAAACCCAAATATACTAATCGCAACTAATATAAATCAGAAATAGTTTTTTATTAATCATTTAAAAAGATACTTTGCAAATGAAATATGATAAAAAAAGAAATTTATCTTGTTCTGTCTGATGTATAATACTGCTTCCTAAACAAAATACTTTTCTGATTCTAACATTTAATTTGCGAAAGAAATTTTTAAATGATTAATATAAGCTATTTTCGACTTATAACAATTGCAAAATCCCTTCAAGTCGGTCGTCACAGCATTCACCATTCTTTTTTTATTGTTGAACGAGATTTTCTCGCTAACAACAAATTGGATTAAAAGCTCATTTTTCCACGCTTTTCTGAAATAACACCATTGAAAAGAAAAACTATTCTTATAGGAAAAATATATTCTTTCTCATGGTACCAACGAAAAGAAGATGCAAGGTGACAAACTTGAGCAACAGGGCATTAAAAACATGCCACTTTGCATGTGATTTTTTTAATAGCCCCTCTGGATGCCATTATCTTCTAGAAAATCAATATTCACGATTTGCAACTATAACCCATTCAAAACATGCTTATTGACAATAGGATGACAAAGTTCGAGCATTTGAATCATTTTTGTTCAGAATTATGACATTTTAAAATCCAGGAAAAAGTATCTCTGCTGCTTTTTGTCAAGGTTTTGCATACGTGCTACACATAAGTTAGTTAACTAAAATTCACAAAAATACTAGAACGTATTGAAAACGAAAAGGACTTTAAACTCCTAAAATTTTAGGCTTCCACTGGTATAAAATTTGTCGCCAAGGTGGCGACAAAACATGGCGACCAAAAGACTGATGATATATCGCCAAGTGTCCAACAAATCATAACACCACTTGCGTTTACATCGAAATTAACAATGATTTCCTCACCAAAAGGGGCAAAAGACCCCATTAAGAACATCCGAATGCAACCAAAAAGAAAGGTGCTCAACTAGCCCCCGCTAGGAATCTACGTACCAAATTTCAACTTTCTAGGACATACCGTTTTTGAGTTATGCAAGATACATACGCACATACACACATACGCATATACATACGTACGTCATAAGAAAATTCGTTGTTATTAACTCGGGGGTCGTCAAAATGGATATTTCGGGTGTCTGTACGTTCCTAGGCATATATCCACTTGTGGTCGGGTCGAAAAATAACTTAACATTCATTCGGGGGTGAGAAAAATGGAAATTAGGGCCGGTTTTTGAGTGAAATTTTTTTCGCGAATACAATACTTCCTTTTTTGTAAAAGGAAGTAAAAAAAGAAACAAAGAACAGAACTTATTGAATCAATAAATCAGATTAAAAAAAACTCGCCTTTGAATTGACTCCAAAGTAGAGTTCGGCGAAGTAGGATCCAAAATACGTCAGAGGAGTTTCCTCACACTTCTCCCCCATCAATGGATAGTATAAATGGCTCTCCACTGCACAGGTCTATTCCTGTAATAAGATATTATAAGATATGAGTAAAAATATAGAATAAGAGATGCACAATATACTGAATATTCCAGGAGAATTTGGCATGCCAGAAACATTGGGTTAAAATATCAACCGAATGTATGGTAGATTGAGTTAGTAAAATTTGCTTTTGTAACATGCTGAGAGAATATTCATGTGATAATTTGTTCGAACTGTAATTACCGAAAATGTAACACTTGAATAGTAACAGGTTGGGGTAAAAACCTCCTGGAATTACCATCCATTAGGGAAAAACGGATAATTTTGATATTTCTGGTGCAGAATAATTTATTCAGGAATTTGCAATATTTACATTCCAATTACTTTTTGTTTACTCATTAAGCATTGATGTGCAGCTTTATCCCACATGAAAAAACTAAATATGATAACATAAAGTAAGATACTTTACGATAATTTAATTTCCCTATGCACCAAAGTATTATTTACTGCTTTCCTCTCTAGATCTGTTATGTATATTCAAGATAGAAATCAATACCCTTAGGAAGCAGGAAATTTTTGTTAAAATTTTAAAATGTTTTTATTTGATAGACGTAATATAGTCAACTCTCAATAACACCGACCCAAGGGACCGACCGGCTAAATCGCTCGAGTTATGGCAAGTTTCCGAAAAAGTCGCAAGTGTTTGAGACCTGATGAAAGCTTCCAGATAAAGGAATATCCGAGTTATCGAGATTCAACTGTATATGTACATAGTAAATAAATGAGTGTAGCTCTAAAATAATAGAAAAGCATTTTCCAGTTTAAATTCTCGCAATAAACAAATAAGTTTATTTCTATGAAAAAAAAATCATTGAATGAATTTCAAAAATCCACTAAATTCAAACATAAATGTTTAATGATGCTTAAAATAATTTGAATGGTTTTCAACGAAAATACCTGCTAATTTGTTCAATGAATTTAAATTTTTTGCCCATATTTGATATTGAAAAGAAAGAGTAATATTTTCTGCATATATATTTTTAAATAATAAACATGATTTTTTTGTTCTAAAAAAATATATCATTTCTAGCATTTACAAAAAGAAAAAGGAAAACCAGGTTTTTTGCCTCCTCTAAATTTCAGGAAATTTGCATCTTTACAACTCGATACACTTCAAAAACAAAAAAATAATGTTTCAATCATTTATATTTTCAAGGAAAAAAAACAATGGAACATTTACTAAAACTTGTGACACAGAAAAAAAAAAGTATAAAAACTAATGGAGGGCATAACTGCAAAAGCAGGTATCTCCAATTTCAATCTACCATAGTTTCTACCATCTGTTGCTTTTCTAGCTTGATTTCTACCTTTTGTCTTGCTTTAATTTCTGCTACTCCAGCTACCTTCTTACCACCCACTGTTGGTTTCATTTTTCACTTTTATAGCATTAAACAAGTGTCTTTCACCGAGGTTATTATAAAATTCATTTCAGACTTATATAATAAATTACTAACCTCTCCAGTGCTAAATAAAAATGACATGCAATAAATAGGAAAATAAAAGTACAAAGAACACTTAAAATCAAATTTACTCATTTAAACTTTATTGTAACGCATATTCTGAATTTTATCGGATAAATATTTGTTCCTTCTCTTCATCTCGGTCTCAATTCCAGAGGAGTCCTTCCCTCTTTTCAGTAGATATTTTCTCATTTGCTCTAAAAAGAAAAAAAAAGAATGAACAAATAACAAAACAAATAAAATAAAGCAATAAATGATTTCTAAAGTAGCACTTCGAAACGCCTCAAACTAATGCAGAACATTACACTGCAGTGAAGAACATTTTGCACCTACATCATATGTAGAGTAACTTAAAAGAAGTTACAGCAGTAGTACCTACATGGGACAATATTTATAGCCCATAAACAAAATGTGCATTAACTTCACATCTTATCGAGAACTTAGAATTTTCTGAAAGGCATTAATTTTTGCTTGCCTGTCATAATCCAAAGATTCAAGTTTTGAACGTATTTCAACTGTTTGTATATGATCAACTTTTGGTGCTGTTCAAATGAAATTTGCAAAATCACAAGATCTTCTTTTTGTGAAATCTACAACCTGCAAAAATAAGTGCTTTTCAGTACAATACCTTTGAACAAAAATGTATACACAAAATAGACATAAGAGCCTAAAATGGTAAAAAATCACTCTAAGACAACTAGCGTATTTTCTCAGAACACCAAGAACTTGAAATGCAGGGCTAGAAAAGTATTTACAATTTTACATGCCCAGCCAGGCATGTTTATACATGCTGGAATGAAATTTGTACATACCCAGTTTTTACTTTTGTATATGAATAAAAACATTTGAATGTGTCGTATAGCATTAATCAGGCAAAAAATAATTTAACAGCTTTACATGATGACTAATGATTTTTATTTGTCAAAATATGATTTTAGCGGTACCGTTTGCAATCGATTTTGAGCTACAGTAACTTTTCAATAAAATATGAAATAATTAAGTTTTAGAAGATATTTTTGATCAAAAACTACAAAGATTCATGCCAGATAGAAAATTTTACATGCCCTGGATATGTCAGCTGGGGCAGATACAGAATTAAATTTTGGAAGGGGCCCAAAAATTGAATAGTGTATAGACCCTGCATACAATGTTTCATAAAAAAAAATCATGACTTAAATTTAAAGGTTTCATTTAGGATCACTTAAGCCTTTTATCTACTTTTAGGTACAAAAATATATATATTAATATGCTTTGAATGTGGATGTAAAATATCTTTGAAATTTCACACGAAGTAAATACTAAACCCAATATAATATTACAGAGATGCTATAAAATGAACGATATTCATGAGGACATTATCATAATATGGTTATAACACGACTGCAAGGTTATTAAATAAACCGACACCTTATTTGAGTTTAAACTTCCAAATACGCCCAAAAATTTATACATGCAGGGTGAGTCAAAACTCTCGAGCAAAACTTTAAGGGGTACAGAGGGGAGGATAAAAAGCATGAATCATGTAGGAAGCTATGGTCACACAAGGCTGATGAGCTGTATCCACACAAAGCTGGAAAAACTGATGGAAGCAAAACCGGTAAAATTCACACACACACGCATTTCATAAAGAAGATTTTACACAACACTTTAGCGTTCAAGAAAGGTTTGAAGTAGTTGGCTGAAATTTATAGTCTGTAGCTGTAATACATGTGTGGCAATAACAAAGCACTTAATATCGCACTAACAAGCTATTTTGAATAAACTTTTATTATTGCTACTTTTTTGTTGGGACAACACATATTAGATACTACAGGTCGTAACTTCTAACTACTTGCAGATTCCACAAGGGTGGAGGGGCACTAAAAGTGCCAGCAGCCCCTAATGGCACAGAAAACCAGTAGGCAGTTAGGGGCCCTGCTGATTTTTTGCAGGGGGCTCAAAATTTATAGATCACGGCCTGGCTTTAAACCTTTTTTTAAAATCTAAACTGTTATGTAAAATTGTCTTAGTGTAATAAACTTGAGACTCCTTTTGCATCCATCAGTTTCTAGCTCTGTGTGCATGTAGCGCGTCAGCATTGCACTTGCGACCATATGTTGAATAAGATTCTTTCTCTTTACCCTCCCATCTGACTTGCCTTAAAGTTTTGCCCAAGAGAGTTGACTCACCTGGTATGCACCAAAGGAGGCAGAATTAATGTGGAGGATTGGGTTTGGTAATAAGTCCTTACCTGTACATAAACTACCATTTAAATGTGCCCCTCCAGACAGACATGCAAGTTGGAAAAATATTAAACAAATGAAGAAAAATGTCACAAAAGTTATTGAACTAAAACTGTACTGGTGGGAAACATACAAATTTCAACTAGTATTAAAATATATTATTACATCAAGTTGGCTATTAAGAGAAGTTGAATACCTAACATGATATCTTGAAGTAAATTTAAAAAAAGTATAATGGCAAATATTATATTCTTAAATTATAATTGAAAATATTTTAAAGAAAATACTTTAATACTAAGTATCACAACACTTGTAATACTTAAATAAAATGCAGTGACGATCAATCAGTTTCGCAAAATATCTGCGTGGGGTTTAACCCTTCACACATCACGTGTACACCACGCACATGTCGACACCAACCAACAGAAAGTTTTCAAATCTTATCCTTTCCAAGGGTAAGACGCCCAAAGAATGAGTTCAGGCTCTGACTCCATATCAGATCCCATATCAGTTTGTGTAGGCTCATGTGTGTGGGTGGGTGTGTATGTATGCAGTGCTGTGTGTGTACCCGCATGTGTGTGTGTGTGTAGGCGTTCGTGTGTATATATAGGCTGTGTGTATATATAGGCATATGCGTTTGTGCCTGTGTGCAGGCATGAGTGTGTGTAGGATATGGACGCAACCTGGAGACGGTTTTCGCTGTAGGAGCAGCACCGTGAGGCGGCTGGTCAACGGTGGTGCGGCAGAGGGAGGCGGGGTTGAAGTATAAGTTGTATAAACAAGTTGATTGATTAATACATGCGAAACAATAAACGAGCAAATAAAATAGTGATTTAATAAGTCAATAGGTAAATGAATGAATAAAGTAGTGAATTTTTATGCAAAGGAATGCATATGAATTTATTTGTAAATTAATATACAAGTGATAAAAAAAATGAATAAGTACATGGAATAAACTATTCTACTTTACCTCGCATGCACATGATTAATTGGAAAAAACATTTAAAATAAAACTGAGCTTAGTAATAATTGAGTAAAAACTGCACTGATAGGCATCAAGTAGTATTAAAAATGTTAATAATAAAAACTATTTCATTTTAAAATTACAAAAATAATTTTTGAGTTACAGTCGTCCCTAGTTACTTTGCGCTTCGACTTTCGGGGCTTCACTACATTGCGATTTTTTCTGTTTTTTTTTTTTTTTTTCAATATAGTAATAATCCTTTTTTATGCCATGTAAATTTTTTCCCACTATAGAATAACAAAGTATGTCCTTTTAGTAAGATAAGCTCTTCTGAGGGGCTGTAGTTGGACTAGTTAAGGGAGTGAAGGTACAAAATCGCCGAAGAAAGTGTAGGGAATCGCTACCTCATTTTAAGCGTTCAACACTAACTGGAAAGTATAAATCATTGTATTGTTTAGGCGATAAATACATACATTTCTATATGGTGTTCACAATGTACTAGCTTTTTAAGTTGTATATATAATACCTTTAATGAGGATAAATAAAGAGGAAGAACGGGGGCACATATTCATCATCAACCAAGTTGAGCTATTTTCACAGATTAGTAGTAATGTTTAAGAACTGCATATTGTGCGTGTAGTTTAGTTTTAACAAAGTAATGAAAATGTGATGGGGATTAAGAGAGCTATTTAATATTTAGGGGCTCTAACTATGTTAAAACCTATTTAAATTGTCGTAAGTTGGTTTTAACGCTCTAATTAGGAAAAAAAAAAACATTTGGTTTATAAATAAATCCTACTTCGCGGAAATTCAGTTATTGCAGTAAAGTCTGGAGCAAATTGACCACGATAAATGAAGGTTGACTGTACAACAAAATATTACCAAATGAATACCAATTTCTCAAAACTGCTTGTATTTATCAGCTTACGCTTTGACCTTCAGAGATAACTTTTTCTGACTCAAGAAACCTAAATGTATTTTAAAATATTACTAGATATATTGTACTAAAAACAGGGTAAATATTTCACAATTTTACTTTGCCCCACATTCCCCTACTGATATTTTCAAAACTAATATCACTGATATGTGATGAGAAAGGACTTGCAATTCCACTCTCCTACTTGAAAATCTTAGTGCAAAGAAGGCATCTTATTTTGTTCTTAAAGGCTGCAAAAAAAAAAGTTGCTTTAAACTAAAAGATAAATAAGAAATAAATACCTTTGTGCAGGGAAGTAAATAGTAATGAATAACGTTTTAATGCACAAAAGTAGCAGACAACTGCATACCCGTGTTTTGGGTCTTTACTAGTGATGTAAAATACCCGGGTATTTATTTAAAAAATTTATATTCAACTAAAATACTTTTCTGTATGTAATCCACTATGTCTATATACAGGGTGTTTTGTTTTAACCTTCAAGACCTCTATTTTTGCAACCGTTAGTCCTAGATGCATACTTACAATTGCAAAAATGTTCAAAATCAGTTGCAGACTTAAGATATTGAAAATTTGAAGTCAAAATAAAAATGAGTAAAAAAATACAAATTTTAACTTTTTACACGGGCCCCAGATCCTCTGACTTATTGATAGTTAGGGAAATAATCTCAACTGAAAAACAATTACAAAAAAAGTTTGACATTAGTACGACCAATATTCACTGAGATATGAAACGCAGCGTTTTGTAACTTATACCATTTTACACTTGCCGTCAGTAACATCTTTTGGGAGAAAATATAGCAGTTAATGAGTGTTTATATAAAATGATATGTGTGCAGAGTGATTTTTCAAATTGTTCAAGGTTTTGCAGCGTGTTTTGCGTATCGCGGCATAACATTTGCATGAACTTTTGAGTAGAAATGAAAAATGTAATACCTTGTGTTTTTTACTTTGCCAACCTGTCATTATTCTGAAAGGGTAATAAGTTCTAATCTCATCTTCTGCATGGTCCCTTAAAACTTTCAAATGGAATATCTCCTTGAGTTTTCATTGCACAAATGTTAGTTTTTTTTGTGTCAGTAAGTTTTAAATTCAGATCATTTCTCTAAATATAAGTTAGAGGACCTAGAGCCGTATAAAAAGTTAAATTTTGTAGTTTTTGACTCATTTTTATTTTTGCTTCAAACTTCCAATATCTTTACTCTGCATCTGAATATTTTTGCAATTGGAAGTAAGCATCTAGGACTAACGGTTGCAAAAATAAAGGTCTTGCTGGTTAAAACGAAACACCTTGTATAACCTACTATATGTACAAAACAATAAATTTTTCACTAAAATTTGTATTTTGAACACATATTTAAAGAATTATTGTGTGAAACAACTCAGCAATCTAATATGATATTCACATTAAATGTGTTGGATATGCCTAATCAATGTTGATAGCCAAATTTCACATATAAAAAGCAATTCTACAAAAAGTAAAAAGCTTAACTGGTTACAAAAAAAAAAAAAAAAAAAAGCAAACATCTTCTTCAATTATGGCATTGAAAAGAAAGATTCTTTGGTTCGTGATATGTTTCTTTCATAATTTCATTAAGTCTTTCGATAAAAAATATTTTAAACTGTGTAATACATATGTATGTATCAGTTTTACCAATTATTTCATATTTAGATTTTTAAAAAAATTCTCATTCACTTTTTGCATTTTTTTGTAAAATACCCAGTTTTTGGGTATTTACCCAGGCCTTGGGTAAATACCCAAAAAATATTTACCTACCCACTGGGTATTTACCCGATCCACATCACTAGTCTTTACATACAAAAGCTCATCACTTTACATTGAAAAAGAGTTTCTATAACTCCGAAACACGTGTATGCAGTAACCTGATGATTTTGTGCATTAAAACTTTGTTCATTACTATTTAAAAGAAAAATAATACAATGTATAGCTTGAGTAGAGCATTAATACTAATTCCGTGTAATTATATTTTCTTGAAAGTTTTATTTCCTAAATTAAAAGATCTTACTAAATATATTTTTTAACAACTTGTGTGTTATTTTAGAATATTCATTGTTTTTAAAATTCAACACAAAGCCTAGCTAGTCTTTTTAAAAAATTACGCACTAAAACTGTCAAGAATTGCTAAGGAAAAGTAAGGAAATAACTACCCTTTAAAATTCAAAATGATTAATCTTTAAATTAAGTAGTTACTAAGAAAAAAATCTTAACATGTTTCGCAAATTATAAAACTCAAACCATTAAGTCATTGAAGCATTCCATTTTGGCAGAAAACTGGTTGACCGAAAGAACTAAATTTTCAATTTTAATACAGTATTTTACTTGTGTACAGTACTTACATATTTTAAATAGTCAATGCATTTTTCATATTTAATATCAACAATACAAATTTTTATTTTCCTTACCCCTTTCCTTATGATTCACTATAATATGCAAGTGCCAAATCTCAGTTTATCCATACTAAAAACCATAGGTGAACCGAATACCGTATTTTACCCAATACCTAATATTATTTATTTTGTGATTTCAACATTTGTATTTTATACCAATTTAATGTAAGGAAGGTTAATCTATTTTTCCTTTTTTATGAAATAAAAATTAATTTTCATTTAACATCCTAAATGCATCTATATTTAGTGCAATTATAAATTAAAAAAAAAAAAAACTGTTCTAGTAAAGGACTAATGGTTTATATTTATCTGCAATTCTTTTCGAATAATATTTGATGTAGCTAATATAATCATTTTAGTATGTTACATTATAAATAAAGGATCTTGCAATTACCTTACATACAAATACAAAACAAAGTTGCTAGCCGACTGTACATAATTATGTATATTCCATATTATCCAAGTTTTTTTTTTTTCTTTTCTGCTTACTGTTTCATAGTTAATTGAATTTGAAAAAGTAAGATTAATTAAAATATCTGTAGCTCAGAGCTATAATACTGACATAAGTCCAAAAACTGTGATTTTCAGTTTATTAGTGTACTGTCATGTAGAATCTTATTCTGCATCGAGTCATGTGAATATAATTCTAAAAAAAACTTTGTAATTACTTATCAGCGTTAAATGAGCGTGCATTCCATCCTTGACAACCATTTTAGCTGTCTCCTCACGATATTGTGAGTTACCTTGTTCTGACTCTGAGATATAGACATGTCATAAAAATTACGAACAATTGAAAATAATAAAATTTGAAATTACCACCTGAGTGTTTTCTTTTACGTTAAAATTGTTTCGAATATGATAGCACATTTGAAACTCGTTAAAACAATATCAGAGGGACCTTTAAAACCAAATTGTTTAATGCAGATCATCTTATTTGGAAAATCATCAACAGTAGGACGGGGATCAGGGATCTCAAATGCAGTTTGTCTAAGCAGAAATTGGTTTTAAGTGCTTTCTTATAAACCAGGTTTGACGGTATTAGACGGCAACAACTCAAACTAATTTTTTACTATGTTAAAACTTTCATTCATTATATGAAAAAATATGTTTACCAAGTGTCGAAAATAAATTTGCTACGCATTGCGTCACTGAATTATTTAAGTATTCGGTCAAACCAAATATTCCGTTTGTCTGCCAAATATGCAGTATATTGAAAGATTAACCAACTATTCAGTGAATCCTAACTAAGAAGCGTCTTGATAAAAGGTAATTCTGTCCTGGATAAATTTCAATTTTAAACTGTTGATTTTTGGTCAACGACGAAGCAAAAATATGTTCAGAAGTTAAATTTCAAAATTACTGGCAAATTATTATACATGAAGTAAACATATATAAAAGTTTCTAACTAAAGCTAATCTAAAACTTTTAAGAGTCCAACCTTATACTTGTTATAAAGTTGTACTGATGCTGCTGATGAACAGATGCAACTTAATCTTGCTTTAATTTTTTTTAATCAAAAAATAAAATCAAGATTTTTAATGAATTTAAAAACGAAAAACTAAAGAAGAAATTTCTAGCAACGTGATTGAATATCCAATATAGGACTCTAATGCCTATATTTTTACAAGTCAAGTAAAGGCAGCTTAGATAACTACGTTATGGATTACAATAACTTTCTGATCCAAAATATGGTTTTAAAAAAAATAGCATCGACACTTTTCAGTAAAATAGCGCCGTACTACAAGATGAAACAAAACAACTCGTTAGATTGTCCGAACTCAAGGAAACAAACATTTTTGCTACAATGCTTTGCTTACAACGTAAAATAGTTTGATAAAACACTTGAGTTTGCATAAAAAACAATTACAAGCACAAATAAGTATTACAATATTAAGTTAAATTTCAAAAACAGGATTAAAAGAATACTTATCTCAGCGCAAATTTCCTCCTGTGCACAAAATAAACATGCTGGTTGGGTGTGCGGCTCGGAATGTTGCCGTTGCCAATCACAGTTTGCTTATCCAAATTTCCCGCCATGAAAGGTACACATTTTTTGCGCTTGCGTAATTTCATTAAAAAAATCTCTGCTTGTATACGCTGAAATCTATAAATGTGTGAAAATAACAAACCAATGGAAAAAAAAAAAACACTTTGACAGTTCACTTTCCATGAGTTATATTCATTTTTTTTTAAATTTTTCTCATAAAAATTATTAGCACTAGAGTCCCTACAATTGGGACGCTCATTTAAATTCATTTTTGTTTTTCTATGCATTATTAAAGTTTTAATGCTTAACAAATATCAGAGGACTGGGAACTGTCCATTGCCTTCATAAACTATGCAATAGTATTACATCGGGGTCGAGAAAGAAACTGGGGATAAGCATCTGCCTTATAGGAGGTCATTTCGAATTTTTCAGGGTGGTGGGTGCAAAAAGTATGGTACTTGATGGAAATTACACCAGAAATAGCAAAAAATACGCTAAATTATATGTAGATACATTAATTTCCCGTAGTCAAGGAGTGTGGGGCAGTTGACCCCTGAATGACAAGTCTACTGTTTGAGCAGGCAATCAGCGAGGCCTTATGAATTTATTTAAAAGTAACACTATTTGTGTCCCCCGCCAACCTTAATACCGAAGGCACATAAGTTTGAGGGCGCATAAAAAAAAATGAAGGTGCATACATGAAGGCATATAATAGAGCGCAAAAAAAAAAAAAAAAAAAAGTCGCTCAGGAAGGGCAAAAAAAAAATTTGAAGTGTGTGTGTGTATGCAAATGTGTGCTTGTTGCGTATGCAGTGCTGTGTGTGTACGCGCGTGTGTGTATGTAGGCATATGTGTTTGTGTCTGTGTGCAGGCATGAGTGTGTGTATGTGTAGCATAAAAGCTTATTAAGCTACGTAGCACTACATGCTTTTGAACAAGCTCGAACATCAAATAAGCATATGATGCTTGTAGATAGCTTGCTATGCTATTACTGTGTATACTAGCTGAATAGCATGTGATGCTTGTTAGCATAAAAAAGCTTAAAATAGCTTATTAAGCTACGTAGCACTACATGCTTTTGAACCAGCTTGAACAGCAAATAAACATATGATGCTTGTAGATAGCTTGCCATGCTATTACTGTGTATGCTAGCTGAATAGCATGTGATGCTTGCTAGCATAAAAAAGCTTAAAATAGCTTATTAAGCTACGTAGCACTACATGCTTTTGAACAAGTTTGAACAGCAAATAAGCATATGATGCTTGTAGATAGCTTGCTATGCTATTACTGCGTACGCTAGCTGAATAGCATGTGATGCTTGCTAGCATAAAAAAGCATATCATAGCATGAATAACTAGCAGACAAAGCAAAAAATAGCAAAAACTAGCATATTTCTGTTGCTATTAATAGCATGAATTTTGACCTGGGAAGAGAGTTTTCCATCTGCAGCTCAGTCACTTTCCAATGTCGGGCCGTTGAGTGCTAATAAGCACGAAACTGCAGTCCTCGGCTGGAAATAGCTGAGCTGGCGGTGTATTTCATGTATTACATATATGCATAATTTATAGCCTAAATCACTCAGTAAAAATGCACCTTTCATAGAGTGAAAACATTTTTCAAGTAGTTGCAATGGTTCTGGAGATTACCTCAAACATATCAACACACAACAATCCGCTCTCTCTCTCTTTATAATATTAGTATAGATATGTTTCTGGCAAATTATGAAACTCTGGTATTCAATAGCCAGGCATTGTACAGGGTGGCGCTCAGGGATTGGGTGTTTTTCTAACGGAAATTACGGCCGAATGGAGGGGTTTGCAACGTCGCCAACCTTATCCCCTTTTGCAGGGAGGATCGGACGTTTTAGTCAGCATGGCCACCTGGTCAGTTGAGCACCGTGTTGTCGCGGTAAAGTAGTTTTTTTCGAAATAACATTTCTCCTCGTGGTAATGTTCCTAAACGAGACACGATATTGTAGTGGGTGCGAAAATTCCGTACAACGGGTTCATGTGTTGCGAATTGGAACAGGAATAAACCACGAACAGCAAGAATACCAGAGAACATATAACGTGTCAGAGTTAATGTTATAGCAAGCTCTCATCGCTTAACCAGACATAGAGCTCAAGCGCTTCGGATGTCTCGACGGAGTCTGCAAAGAATTCTCAATGCAGAATTGAAATTCCACCCCTATAAAATAATTCCAACCCATATGATCGAGCGAACTACTCAAAATTTGAGGGACTGAATCGATGAATGGGTCGACCGAGAAGGAAGACATTTAATGGACACAATCTTTCATAATTAAAAAAAATTCATTTTCCTCAATTAATTTCTTTTGTGACTGAACATTTTACAATTTTTTCACCCCGATATCTTCAAAATTGATGATTTGGTAGATTATAGAAATCCACCTGGCTTATCTGCGCCACCCTGTTTGTTCATATGCCTAGGCATTCTACGTAGTTCTGGACATTTTTAGGCAAGGTATGAAATATGAGATAAGAAAGGAGAGAAATAGTAAAGGGATTGCATCCCAAATTTAATTAGTAAGAAAAGTGATTGAAGCATTTAATATCATTTTTGGGTCATTCCATGTCAATTCACACGCCTAAAAAGTAAGTGCTCACAGATTATAACAATATTTTTCAGGTTCATACCCATTTACTAAGTGGTATTAAAAAAAACAAATTTTGACCCTCTAGCTGTTGTAGTTTTTTAGATATAAGGGGTCGAAATTTGAATGTTTTGCTCCACCGGATTTTTGCCTAACCATAACCCTGGAACAAATAAAGTTAGAAACTTGAACTTTATATATTTTTAAGGTTTACATTAAGACCTTTCAAATGATGTATTACATAATAGAAAAATACAATTTTTCATTTTGAAGGTCATTTGAATTTACCTTCGACCTTGAGTATTTCCAAAAGTTATAATTTTAAAAATCTGAAAAATATATATTTTGTATAAACTGTTATTTTTTTATTTGTGCTAAGTTTATGTTGGGAAAACACTGGAATCATGCATAATTTAACAATTTTTAATTTTGAAGGTCATTTGAGTTGACCTTCAAATTGGACCTTGAGTATTTTTAAAAGTTATAATTTTAAACATCTGAAAAAACAGGATTTTATAGAAACTGTTATTTTCTTTATTTGTGCCAAGTTTCATTGTTGGGACAACACTGGGATCATGCTTAATTTAAATTTTAATATTACTGCAAGTGGTCAAAAATCAATTGCCATCAATTGAAAGTCAAATATATGTAACCAAATGTGTCATAATCATGCTGATAATACAACATTAGAAAAATGAAAAATTCATTCAATGTGATGTACAATGAGTAAATTACATAAAATAATTATACAAGTTATCCATGCAGTCAAAGTTGACGTATTAGTTACGTACTTCTTCTAGACAATGCTTTGCTAGGTTGCTTTCTGCTTCTGCAATTTTATATCGCCTTCCAGTTTCTGCACTAGAGTAAAAACTGATCTCAAGTCTTCACGCTCATAATGTTATGGCACATGAAAAGGATTACAACCAGGTGCGCCCCAATGAATGGTCACGGGAGGCCAATATGAGCTTCCAAAAATGACCTTATTCAACAAATTTTGTCTGATGATTCAACAAAATTATCATCTTTCGGCAAATTTGGAGTTCGTTTTGTAAAAAATATGATCATTTGGTGAAATTTAAAGTTCCATTCAGCAAATTAAGAATTTCTGACCTCCTAAAAATTAAAAGTTTGGGCCTCCTTTGCTTACAACAGACTAAAAATGCAATGCAATCACATGTTTAGGTAAAGAAAGTTCTAAAAACACTTTATTACTTGTAGCATTCTATTAGGACTTTATAAACACGAGGCGGTTAGTTGAATCAACTTTTGAAAACAGTTGCTTGTTTACTCGTTGACTGGAGTATTTCATTGTCTTCACACGAGGGAACTTCGTAGATTCAATTTTTCTTCTAAAAATACCCCACAATGCTGTTAAAACGGAACCGCGTTGACTCAACAAATTTACTCGTGTGTAGAGCGAATGCTTGGCAATGTCCTGAAGAGTTTCGGGGTGAGAACCTTGTTGTTGTTGTCTTGTGCCAGCAAGGCTGGCAATTAGGTATGCGCTGCTTCGATTTTCCAACTGTACCGTTATTTTGGGTGAAGTGTGACTTCTACAATACACACATGTCATAGGGACCCGTTAGTAGGGTAGAAAACTATTCACAGCATAACGATACATTCCCACAAAGGAAGGACAAGGACAGGAGAGAGAAATACATACATGCCCGAGCCGGGATTCGAACCCGGGACCACACCATCGCAGGCAGGGGAAACAGCATCTGTAAGTCTATCTGCAGACGATATAAAATAGCAAATAAAATTTTAACATTGTTATACATTTCTAATTTATCGTCTGCCAAACGTTGTTATATCATTATTTTTCAATTTATCGTCAAACATCTGTTGCATGAAACATTAAATTATAGTCGATCCCCTAATTGTCCCAACATAAAACTTGCGACAAATAAAGAACACAACAGTGTGCATAATATATATATATATATATATATATATATATATATATATATATATATATTTCAGATTTTTAGAATAATAACTTTCGGAAATATTCAAGGTCAAAGATAATTTTGAATGACCTTCAAAATTTAAGATTGCATTTTTGTATCATGTAAATTATCATCTTAAAGCGCGTTTTAAGAGATTTAAAATGGTATAAAGTTTTTCCATGTAGTGCAATTAGAACAAAAGTTGTGTGTTCAAAAGCTACTCCGTCTTCCAAAACTCGATTTTTTGTAATGACCCCTAATCAAAGAATATTTGTAGCGAAGGGGTGGGAAAGGGGGTCAACTGCCACCCCGGTTAATATTACTAAAACAACTTAAAAGACAAAAATCAAGGGAATACTCTGCATTAATAAAATAAAAAAGAGTGAGAAGAACAGAATCAACTGTATGCAATTTAGAGGAAAGCACATCTAAAGAAATATTTTAACAGAGTCGAACAGTTTTTGCAAAATTTAACACAGAGTAAAAAACATTAGCACTTACCTCTCAGTCTTTTGGAAAATCTTCACTGGATTGTTTATAATATTGCGTTCCATTGGAATGCTGCGCTCAGCATTTCGCGTGCTCGTTGATCACTGCCTACCTCAATGGCGGGCCGGAAGTCAAGTCGGCTTTCTTGAGTGGCTAAAGTTACTGTAAAAATCGTTTTCGTCCGTGGCCGCAACAATAAATTGGCGCTGAGATCGCTTACTTTTCCAGAAAAGTTACCGTACATATTTCGGGGGGCAGTGGTAGCCTGATCGGTAGGGCATTGGACTCGGGGTCGGAGGGGCTCGGGTTCGATCCCCGCTGGTCGAAGACCCACCGTCGTCATTAAAGGGGACTGGGCGACGTTAAATATGCTCGTGGTCTCAATGTCCTCCAAGTGAAACGATACCTCTGGGGGTGCTAGTACCAGGTAGCTATTAGCTCTTGGACTAGTTCTAAATTCTCATTAACTGTTCGATCCGGTGATGGTGCTGCCATCTATCGGTATATAAAATAATGGAGGCAAGGCACTTAGTATGCAGTCCTCGACATAGATACAGTTGTAGTCAGTTGTGACTCTTGAATAGAATAGAATAGAATAGATATTTCGGGGAACCGTAATCCTCCATTTTCTAGTAGCAATTACCAGAAAATCTTCCTGTATTTTTAACAGTGATGCGCGTTTTAATTCCGAGAGTTTAAGAATGGGTTGAGAAAGTTCAACTTGACAGTTCAAATTGATTAAGAATTTGTTGAAAAGTTTAACTTTACAATTCGGTTTTTTGAAGAATTGGTTGACAAGTTCAATTTGACAACTCAAATTTATTAAAAATTTGTTCGAAAGTCTAATTTGACAACACAATTTAAATAACAATCGAAAAAAAGCATGTGTTTCAACACTTTTCTGTTGAATCTTAAAATTCTTGAAGAGAAGAGAGAGGTGCCGCCTGCTTTGTCTAGTGGTCAGTGAAGTCTGACTGTGACAGGAAGGTCCGGGTTCGAATCCCGGTTCGGGCATGGAAGTACTTTCTCTCTCCTGTTCTTGTCCTTTTTTGTGTGAATGTGCTGTTATGCTGTGAATGGTTGTCCTTATGGCATGTGTGTAATGTAGAAGTCGGACTTCACACCAAATTACGGTACAGTTGGAAAAGTGAAGCAGCGCAACCCAAATTGCCAGCATCTGGGGCACACGACAACAGCAACAAAAGAGAGAGATGAGGATTTTTAGAAAACATATCTGACAAAAAAATAAGCTTTCTTTTTGGGTTTGATTCAAAACTAGATGGTTTAAAAACCACACAACACAAATTTATTGCTATTTGTGCAATTTAAATATTGTTTTTAAGTTTTTAACTTGTAGCACAAAGGTAAACATTATATTTATTGCTGAGAAATTTTGAAAAATATTATAAATAAATTGACTACCTCTATGTTCAATAGAGCAGACAACGATAACCCAAGCAACGACTGCAGACCAAGCGACTCGGTTCAACCCTGCATAAAGTATTCTCTCCGCAAATGTAGGTTGAGCACCTCTGTCCCCTTCATAAACTCAATAAAGAGAGCTCACACTGAATACGACAGCTAGACACCAGCCAAAAACTTGATCTCCAGTTAAATATAAAATAGTTTCACAGTAGACTTCATAAAGTGGTTAAAAAAATTAAAAAAAAAAAAAAACACGAAAAATTTGAATATTGACACCTTGAGTTCAAATTATGTTTTATGCAATCACGAGTGGCACTCGTTGGCTTTATTGTTTCTACAAACGACTCCTGTATCCTAGAATCGACTTCATTATACCCTACCATCTCGACTAAACGCAATCTTTTTTCAAAGAAAAACAGCATCCAGCACGCAACAAATTTCCGCGTGCACGTCCTTTCTGGGAGGTACAGCCCCTGTCTTCTGCTACTATGGCTTCGAGTATGTTCCTCCGCCTGGGCTGTAGGATGTGTGTGAGTGTGTATCGGCTCGAGTGTATGTGTAGGCCTGTATGGATGTAGGTAGGTTATTTAAGGGCTTGTGTGTGTGAGTAGGCTTGTGTGTGTGTGTGTATGCCCGTGGCCGTGTGTGTGTAAGTGCATAGGTTGGTTGGTTGGGTTTTTTTGGTGCAAGAGCCTTAATAGGCTATACTGCGCCAAACGATTGTTAAAATGTGGAAAGAAGAGCCAAAAAAGTGAATTTTGTTTAGGAACAAAAAGTCATAAAACTTCTAGATTTTTTGAAAAGTTAGCCAAAATAAACACATAAACGAAGTTTTAAATTTTGACTGTCGAGCCGAAAAGTTTTTTTGAGAATGAATTGGTATTCTCATTTGAGTTTCAGTGTTCATTCGTTCAACAAATTGTGAAAAAGCGTAAAAAAATAAACCTTTTCGAAAACCATTACTACATATTGAATCCCTGAAAATTGGGCTTTAGAAGAAGTTGAGAAGCCGTATTACAGAATGCAAAATCCGATGGAGTAGCCTGAACGCAATATTTGAACGCTTCAGACAACTTAAGGTATGCGCTCAAAACTCTTATCTTACACAATATCTAGCGCATAATATTTTTTCCGAAGGAGAAAGCAATGAAAAACCCGACATCATTTTTTACTGTGTAGCAGCACCTACCAGGGCTACTAGCACTATCTTTTACCCCAAGACAGAGGAGAGGTTCACCAACCATTTGTACTGGTTATCTCCAAATTTTTAATTTTGCCTTATGACATCCCTTTGTTTCTCACTGCCTCATTTAGAGTATAAGAATAATTAATTGTAAAAAAGAACACAAAAAAAAAAATGCAATTCCGTTGCAATAAAAAGCATGTTGTTCAGAACCCGGTTACCTTTTAGTCATTCAGAGTAACTTGGAGCTATGCCGTTTAACTTTGCACCTCTTCACATTTATAGCAAGCACACTAGACTTAAAAAAACAAAGTTCCAGTGCCTTCTTCTTGTGACAAGATTATGAAATATAAGTTTTCTACTCTCTATTTTACAAAAAATTGTTGCCAATATTTCACGAAGCTAATTGCATGTATCATTCTGAAATTATTGTTATTTTTAGAGTTGTTGAAATTACTCTTTCTGCAGTGTAATAAAAACTGACTTAAATCTTGCGGTGCTGTGAAGTACAAAGGAAGAGTTTTTAAACATTTATAAGTTTTATTTTGCTACGTTTACGCCCGCCTTGCTAATGGTCAGATGAGTCTGACTGCGATGAGGCGGTCCCGGGTTCGAATCCCGGATCGGGAATGGATGTATTTTCTATCTCCTGTCCTTGTCCTCTCTCTGCATGAATGCGTTGTTATGCTGTAAATGGTTGCCTACCCTATAATCGGGTCCTTATGGCATTTTAAATTTCAAGCTTTTTAATATTTAAAGCTAAAGCGAGAGCGCGGAACCTATAAGGGTTCATTGAAAAAACTTACCCTTGATTTGCATATTGCAGCGCTTGGTATAAACATCCATTGAAGTTACTATTAAAACAACGAGGCCTAAAATACTATAATTAGTTCTGAAACAATACAATTCACTGCATTAAAAGCAATCGATAGTAGAAAATTATAGTATAGACATTTGACATTATAATTAGTTTTGATAAAATGCTGCATTCTTTAAAATCGATTGCACTGCTTCAGAGTGATTTAATTCATAAAGAAAGGAAAATTCACGAATAAAAAATAGCACAGGCTTACATTTTTTTTTCTTAATGAAAAAGTGTTTCAATTTTAATAGGTGCCCTATAGTAAATGGGGTGCGCTGATCACGATTCTGAGCTTGCTTTTTTTTCCAGCACGTCAGGTTTTCAAGAAAAGTGTGTTCAAAAATCATCATAGAAACTACCAAAATACTGAAAGAATATTTGTTAAAACTATGCTTAATAGAAAATTTCTAAAAAGTTAAGTTGTCACAAAAAAAAATGCAGTTTTATCAACGTTAGGAACGCTTTTTTTTTTTAATAAAATCGCTTTTTTTTTCCTTTTTCTTCATTGGTTTTGTCGATTGAACTTTCATCTGATGATTGCTGTTGGATGATTGGAAAAGGTGGAAGAATGGGAATTCTCGGTCTATGAGGTACAAGTCGTGTGGCAGATGGTAAATTAGGGTACTGAATTGTATTTTTCGAATTGAAACCCTTGACATCACAGGAGCAAAAGTAGTAGTCTCCATAATTTTTTGTTTCTCTATACGAGTAAGGTAGGTGCGGGTAATAAGGCCTACCTAAGGGAGATTTGGAATAAAATGGGAAGAAAAGGATCCGAATCAGCAAATTGCAAATTTAATTAAAGTACCATTTAATTACTACACGAAAATAACAAAAAACGGCCTTTCTTGCCGAAAACAAACATAAAATTAATTATTTAAAAAAACCTTGCAATTAGGCCTTATTATACTACGGTAGGGTAATAAAGCCTAATATTTTAACACTCGTAAATAATCAAAATAAGCTATTAACATTGGTAATTGAGAGCATTTGTAATATCCTTAAGCATTACTCATGCTGAAAATCTTCAAAATAACAAAAAAAAAAAAAATAACAGCCGTTAGGGCACTCAAAAATATCTTCGTCATCGGCTGTCAAACCGACGCATTGCTCATGATACCACCTGTTGCATTTTGAACAGGGCCTCATGTCAATCATTTTATCCTCCTCTCAAGCGTGTCAGTACCAACTACCATCGTTTTTTTTTTTTTTTTTTTTGTTTTTTTTTTTTTTTTTTATCGTCTTTCTTTGAAGGTTGACGTCATTTTTTGCTTTTTTCTCTTTTCTATATTCTTAAAACAGTTCTTTGGTGACTTTAATTCCTCGATAATTAATATATTTTCTTCTTAAAATTGATGTTTTTTCAGTATTTTTCACTGGAGTACGCATAAGCTCCTGAAATGCCTTTTTTTTAGTGGAGCTAGTGGTACATTGTCCTCTTCATCGTCCGAACTAGAACCGTAAACCATGCCGTACGTCGCTCCAGGAGGTTTGTTTGGGGTACTGTTAATTATTTCATCTTGTGCTGTCGATGTGGAAGGCCTTGGGGTTATTGGCGTGAGGGAGGTGCGAGGTTGCGAATTTTTTTCTTGAAATTTGTCAGCTTCGGGAGCTGGAATTTCTGTTAATACAGACGGAGCAAAAGCTGTTTCTGAAATAGCCTGTGGATTCAATGGATACAAACCAGTGGCTTTAAAGCCGCTTGTAATGTTACTATGTGTCATGCATTTAGACCAGACATTTGAAAGAATAACATTAAACCGTGCCTTGTTGAGCTTTTTGTCTGGGTTTTGTTCCATAAATGATAAAACTTCTGCATCCCAGTGGTGTTCAAATAATCGATAGACGGCTTTATCAAGGGGTTGGAGTTCATGAGTGGTGTTCGAAGGTAAACAGTATAATGATATATCGAGAGAATCGGCGACTTCAACGATTGTTAAGTCTAGGTGACAAGCCGCTCCATCAAATATTAAAAAGGACTTTCCTGCACTTTTAAATTTAGATAGGTGTTTTAGAAATTCTGTAAAAAGTTCATTAGTCATGTAACCCTTTGTAGATTTTTCTACCAAAGAACCCGGTGGCAAATTATCATATAATTCTGCCTTCAACCGTTTGTATTTAAATATTATCATTGGTGGTATAGCAGTACCAACTGCATTTACACATCCAGCTATTGTGACACTTTCGGCGTGTTCCGAAGACTGTAAATGCACTCTTTTAGTCCCCTTCTTTGCCAAAACAGTCTGCTGGTGGTGAACTGTGAGACGGCAGCCTTTCTCATCCATGTTGTATATTCTTTCAGGATGACTTCTCAAGTCCAGATTATCATAAATTTCATTCAGTCTGTTAAAGTGATCATTAACGATAAATTTGTTAAGCTTTTGAGCTCTGGCCGGGTTCATAAATTGAGCTTTTCGTCTAGATATTTCCGGGTGTCTTTTCATAAATGCTTTAAACCAATCTTTACCAGCAACTTTAGCAAGTTTATTAAAATTATGCTTTATGTTATTAAGCTCACAAAATTTATAAACCAAGCGTCGGAGAATACGTGGTGTCACAGGCAACCCTACTTCAGCAAACCTCAAAATTCTGATGACAAGATCAGCTTCCTGGTCATCACTGAGAATAGATTTTCTACCAAGTGTTTTTTTCAAACTTCCGGTCTGGAGATGGTTTCTAATGGTTCTCCTGGGAACATTATACCTCACAGCTGCTTTATATGAGCTCAGCATACCTCTTCTTACTGCTTGGACAGCCGACACTAAGTCATTATCAGACCACAGTGCTCGTTTGGGGGGCATCGTGATGTAGGCACTAAAATAAGAATGAACCAAGTCGTAAACAGCCGCAATTACTAATAAACACTCATACCATGTTGAGAAAGATTCAAAATAAGATGCACAGCTGAAAAACTACGTTACAAAAAAAAGGAGTATAATAAGGCCTACGGTCAACTTTCGTAGGCCTTATTAGCCGCTGACGTCGAATTTAAAAAAATACAAAAAAGTACAATAATTCGATCATATTATTTCCCTCAGACATGAAATATCGATAGAAGCATTCACGACAGATAACTGTAGCGCAAAACTATGCATAAAAGTATGATATTACAAAAATTACTTACATTTCAATCTGACGATTTTTTATTATTCGTGTCTTACAAGCGTTCCGTGAAAATGAATCTGGGCTCGCTGGTCAAAACAACTGAGCATGGCGTTGCGACCAGTTTGAGGTGCCATCTGGGAGTGTAAACTATCTACGATAGCGTTTTTGAGCGGCCACAACCATTTTAAATTATATTTTCGCTGTTTAGGCCTTATTACCCGACAGGCCTTAATACCCGCACCTACCTTATACCATAGAAATTCCTAAAAGTAAAGAGCTACACATACCTTTTGTCAATTTTCTCAGTAGCTAAGCACTTTGTGTGGACCCCAACGTTTGTCCTGATCACCAAGCGTTACACCGAAGAAAGCGTGATAAGCTTTCTTGACAAATATTGTTACGTTTCGTTGAGCTTTGTTATCGTTAAATCACCACACACGTAAGAAGATGTATCAGGTCAGTTTTCATATTTTCTTGATGACATTATAACGCATTAAACACTCAGAAAAAGAAACACAACTCGGTGCTACAAACAACTGACGTTAACTATTTCGTAAACAATTACCGATGCCGTCAGTTGACTTTGATAGGTACGAAAATGAAAAAGTGTTGTCACTGCAATGAAATACACATATTATACCAAAATATTTTTAATTGGTGTATCAAGGCGTCATCAGTGGTCACTGGAGATTGAATATACCAAAAATCAACTCTGGGGGTCTTCATAAGGCTGAGACACAGAGGGGTGAAGAACGCAACTCGTTCTGTCATATAAACTGTCCTTAGTCATGTGTTTATTTCATTTGTCTATCGTGGTGGTGGATATTTAGCTTTGTTGGTGGTCGACATTTGGTTTTCTATACGGTAGGACATTTTAAAGAAATAAT
The DNA here is from genome assembly GCF_026930045.1 of Uloborus diversus. NCBI lineage: Eukaryota > Metazoa > Arthropoda > Arachnida > Araneae > Uloboridae > Uloborus > Uloborus diversus. Next base: position 55,316 of record NW_026558697.1, on the reverse strand, counting down.
TTCAATGTAATTCAAGAAATATCAAGAACGTACTTTTTTGCTTTAATACAAAATATCTCATAAGATGTTTTTTAATTTTGTGAAAAATCTGGACGTGATGGGTTCAAACCAAATTCATATTCAGCGTTCTCAGATTAGCTCAGGATACTTATCAAATTCAAAACACCAAAAAACATGTAGACCTATGTAATTTTCCTCTACTCTGAGTTAGAATAAAGAATTTATAATCAACACAAACCCCCTCCCTCGAACCCTCGGTGTTAAGACGTAGTGCCATTTCTACAACCAGTGCAAACCTAATCTGACAGCGTCGTAATGATGTGATTAGGGTCTGCATAGCTATCACAATTCTGACAGGTTAGGCTTTCCCCAACTATAGAATGACAATACATGTACTGTACGCCCTGAAGACACCCAGGAGAGCACTCTGACTTGTTACACCCGCCATAAAAAGAAATTTTGGAGCAAGAACGACCGTATAAAAAATTTAAAAAATACAAAAAACTTGTTTTCGAATTGATCTCAATGTTGCGAATTATTTTCTAGTCACGTATACCTTACTTTTATGACAGACATGACTTTTTTTCTCTCTTATGCTTCATTTTCTCCTTTAATTTATTGAAAAAACTCTTCAACGCTTCTCAACAAATTTTTACAGATAACGTCAGTTAGATGACAAGAGTTAATTGCTCATTCGATTTTCTGCGTTGTCATTCAACTCATATTTCTTTTTGAATATCACATCGTTCAAGATTATTTGAATATGCAATAGCTATTTCACTTGATTATATCTTTTGGATTTCAAAATACTTGTTAGCTGTGGAAAGACATTTGACGTACGAAATACTATGCATGGAGCTTTCGTGCATTTTTAACGCAGCTGTCTGACGTGATTTATACACCCTTGTTTCTATGAAACGTTGCTCTTTCAAAGAAAGGATATAAACAAAGTTGGATATTTCCTGTTAAACGGGTATAGTGTTTGCATCCATTAACTTCATTATAAAGGGCAGAATCACTTTGTTCCGCTAATAATTCAATACTTATGCTTTTAGCTTTGACACTATTTTAAATAACTTAACAATAAATCAAATAAAAACCTTCAGTGTTAACCGTGAGAAACTCTTTCGCTTTTTTATCCGTAGAAAAAGGAATTATTGTATTTATTATAAAAAATACTCTTAAATTTCAACCTATATTTCCATTTTAACGGCACTTTTATTGAGTTTTGACAAGTTTATTTGGCAGGTCGATACGAACAAATGTGCGCAGAAAAGTGGCTCCTAAAAATTTTTAGCGGGAGAAGTGTGTAGGATCTGCATAGCACGTAGTTGTGCACCTCCCGTTTCTGTTTTAATCGAATGTTCCAAAAAAAGAAAAGAACTCGATTTCATAATCGCGTCCAAGTCGCATGAACCTACGCTATAAAAACATTCAGTGAGCGTTTATTTGACCCTGACATTCTCGACGAACTAAATTTCTAATGCAATTCCTCATCGTACGAGCTTAATGTTCTCCGTCCAGTGAGAAACTCAGAGTCACAATTCCCAAATGATAATAACTTCCCGCCGATAGTGGTACTACATGAGAATGCGATTGCCTGTCTCTGGGGCTTGCACTTCGTGTCCAAGAAGCCACTGGGTTTAAACATACAGTGGCTCCTAAAATTGTACGTATACCTTGAAATTTTGTAGTAAAACCAAAATAACTCGAAAATGAATTTGAATAGAAAATCCAATTATTTTTCACATCATTCCTATGCCACTAAACCCCAGTAGTGTTGTCAAAATAATGCGGGTTTTTTTTTTTTTTGAAATTAATCAAAAAACGAAGACACAGAAATACCACAAAAGTCATCTCACACTGAAATATTTTTGAACAAACTCATGATTAAAATTATCACATGTCGTATTTTTATTATATTTTGCATTGTGTTGACACTGTAAAGACATTTGGCTTTATTTTTTTTTTTTTTTTGTTTATTCATTCCCTAATATTCTGCTTATTAATTTAAAATGGTTGATTTTGTCTAAAACAACGAACAGCATTTGAAATTTGATTTCCCCCCTCACAGTAGTGGTGAATGGGTTTGAAATGTCTCTAAATTAGTTAATCTATACCATTCTATAGTAAAATGCTTGACAAAGTACTTTAAAGAAAAGAATCTGATCGAAAACAAGGTAAGAAAAGGTCCACCGGTAAAGTTGACAAAATGTGATCGGAGATTTACAGCTAGAAAAATTCCTGAAATACACACATATGAGTGCTTTACAAGTTTCTGCAGAATTTATTAGCCCAAAATCTGGTTATCGGAAACAATGTTTCCGATAAACGTTTTTTATCAAGATAATAAGAAACACTCTGTTTTAAACGTTTGCGTCTGGTGTCTCAAAAAATGTCCTTAAGCTTAGAAATATCTCCTCAATCGCCAGATTTAAACTTAATGCAACATACTTAGAAGATATCTGGAGGCTAGATTACGAAAATACAGCATTGAAACAAAAAGCGATCTACAAATCGACTCGAAGTGTGGTTGAACACTTACTCAGAAATTATACAAAAAAGGAAGGAAAAAACAATGCAATCTATTCCCAGACGTTTAAAAACTTTTGCTGACACTGCATGATGTTCTACTAAATAATAACTTAGTAATAAGTTAAGATTATTTACTAATAGATTGATATTTTTTTCAAAGTGTACGAAGACTTGTGAGATAACGTTTCTGGCACTTTCTGATTATTGACTTCTTAAAAATCAAGTTTTATTATGTTATTAAACTTTTTCATGTAGTTTTGTTGAAAATAGATCATAGATCTTATTATTTAATACCTATTCGAAAATAGGATTCTTAATCAATGGATAAGAGTATATTTCATTGAAAATCGTAAGTGTACGAACACTTTTGTGAACCACTGTATAAAAAAAAAAACCTGCATAATAATGACTTCAACATTCTGTTGACAAGGAAAATACGCTAACTTAATTACGTGTAAGACTATTTACACTAACCATCGTAACAATCACAGTAGTTTCTAAATACTTAATTAAAAACTAAAATAAGTAAAACATACTTACATGGAAGTACCCATGGTTTTAGTCTCATGATGTTGTTCAGTAGCAGCATTCCATAGTTCAGGTATTCTGCAGAAGTTCCAATTTCGTTGATGCTTCCATCAAAGAAGGCAAAACACTTTTCACTGCATACTTCCAGTTTTAGTCGCGCTTTCTAATTCAGTCTGTCTCTTCAAAATATCTTCATGTAAAACTGAACTATTTTCGTTTCTATCATTCGCAACTGACAATGAAAAGAGTAGATGTATCAAATTAGTGAACAAATTTTAAATTTGCAATTTTTCACGTTTGCCATAAATTTGAAGGATTTGTCTTCTTTTAGTTCTGTAAACAAAACTGAAACTGTGTTGGCTTTGATAACGTTTTAGACAAATGCTATTTCCTTCTTGGGATCCTTACATTTAGGAAATATGAAACGAACAGTTTTTGCATTTTTCCTTTCAAATAGCTTTGATTGTTTATCAGGAAAAGGTAAAAGCTTGGAGCATTTCAGAAGGATATAATTTTGATTCATTGTTAAAATCAGAAGCACAAAGATTTTCAAGATATAGCTTATTACGCGTGTGTACGTGTGTTTGTATATCTTATGAACGTGGTGCATTTTTTTAAGGCAGGAAAAGTGTAACTAATGAGTTCTAATTATTTGCGAGATTATCGATAAAATTGCTCAACCAACTTCCTTACGTGAACATCTCATAAGATAAAATAGATTTGTGTCGTTCATTTCCATTATCTTTACTAATAATAAATCTGAAAGTCTGCATGCCTGTTACGCGTATAGCGCCTTGACCGTTCGACCGATTTCCATGAAATTTGGTACAAAATTAGTTCGTAGCATAGGAGTGAGCACCTCGAAGCGATTTTTCGAAAACTCGATTTTGTTCGTTTTCTATGATTTTATTTTTACCACCTTGGGCGATTTAATTCCTGTGCACCGAGTTAATCACCATAACAAGGACGAGTAAATTACCATAACGTTCACGAGCAATTTACCATAACATGGGAGAGCAAATTAGCCTAGCATATTGGCCAGAAATTCATTTGTAAATATCTAGGCGAATCAAATGACCTTTGAATTCTCTACTACGGGCAAAACAGTGCGGGTACCGCTAGAAGCGAATGAAGCGCTTTATAAAAAATAAAATCCAATAAAAAAATTGCAGTACGTTTGTGTTTGAGCATACAAAGTATCTAATAACTTGAAAAACTAAAAACTTTTTAAAATGAATGGAAATTAAAAATTTAAATGAAGTCTCGGATAAATTGCTTCCAAAAAAATTCCAATTCTAAAATTAAAGGATGTTTTGGAGAATAGGACAGATAATTTGTATTAAAAATGGTTTCATTCGATTAAATTGCAGCAATTACGTGTTATGGCTTTTTCAATAATATATGTTAATGACCTTAATTTGCCATATTACGTATTTCATATTAAGTCATTCTTTCTATGTGTAATATTAGTTTCAGATTTACTTGGAATTTATTTCAGAAATGCAATAGGGTAAGACTGATCGAGAAAACTGCATAACTTTTACTCTAAAAAAAACCCAAATCAATGGGTGTCTGAGAGCTGATTGTAGATAAATGTAATACCAAGTAGATAAAAGTACTGTACCAAGATAAAAGTAATTGGCTCCAGAACCTCAGTATTGTATTGTCAGGCCCGATTCCCAAAAAAGGCGGCAAATTCCGAAGTTGAAGCAATTTTTTTTTTAAGAATGAGTATCTGATTTTAATGCTAAAAAAAGATACTAATTTATAATGTGTAAGGTTTTTGGATATGCAAAACAAAATTGTGAACTCACCTAAAAATTCAATTTAACTTTAGAGGCGGCAAAATGCCTGATTTAAAACTCTTTTGAAAATATTAATATCCGTTTCGGTGCCATAAGATGTACTACTTGAGTGTTATTAAAGATAATTTAAAGTGTGTATCAATGCTAGGATATAAAAAACGGAATTTAACTAGAAACACGCATTAATTTTAAGCACTTTACCATTATTTTCAGTACGTAACCGCCCTATAGCCAGGGCTTTCATGCACTTTATTATTTTTATTATATTGATATATTTTATTTTTATTCAATGGAGGGGGGCGGCACTTGTCAGTATCGCCTAGAGCGGTAGAACTAAAAAACAAATCATTTATGTAGTAACTTATTAGTAAAAACATTTGCTTAGGTTATTTTATCCGTTTTAATGCTTGTCGACTTCACCTTTTAATCGTCGACAAAGCAATGAAAAGTAGTCGTCATTAGAAAGTTATTTTGGTAATAAAATTCACAAATCCGTTTCAAGGCTGAATTAAAGCAAGCGCAGATTTGTGCATTTAGGGTATTTTAAGATTTATAAATTATAGAGGTTTCTGACGTTTTCTGTGATTTAAGTCAAGTCATCAATTTAAAAGGTTTTAAAAAGCTTATTTTTCAGTATACAGTCCATAGTGGTTCTTAATTGCGATCACACAAGTTTGCAAAGTTTAAAGCAGATTAGTGGCAAATATGAATCTTCTCTTTATGCGCAATACATTTACATTGTTTAGGTTTTTTTTTTTACTAAGGATATGTAAAAGGTAATTTCAAACATTTCCGAATGTTTCGCCGCACATAAATTTCGAAACAAAATTTAAATATAGATTCATGTTTTTATTAAAATCTGAAGTCTTTTTTATAAGCTTGGTTAGCAAAAAAATTATGAAATAAAATGTATATGATTTTTTTTTTTTTTAGCTTCAACACTTACAAGTTTCAGCTTTAGGATAAATCTACAGCGGTAAATAAAATTTAAATTCAAAACTTGGGAGAAGAAATAGGCGTTATACTGCTTGGTACGCATTAATTTTACTATTTAACCTATGTATCTCCTCCCTAGTGTAGTACTCTTCCTAGCGGAACAAGTCCTAGCAGACCCCTGAGAGCAAGAAGAGAGCCATGTCATCCCCTCACCCCACCCTGCCCATATTCAAGAAGGACTAACAAGGTTCGAATCGGACTACTCATTCAAAAGTTATTTGGGGAGGGGGGATAGACCGACAGACACATATCCCTCATCTCAATACTTTACTTTCCAATTTTTTAATTCTTCTAGATGTATGTAATTATTTATTTTCCAGTTTTTTTGTTCTTTGCGATATTTTGAAGATGCATTAAGACTTCTTTCATGCTTTTTTCTGACTTTATCTTGGAAATTAGGCTAAAAAGGGACTGCGAATGGGCTTCTTAGAATGAGCTTGAATTATATTTCAGCATTTTTCATGGAACGTAAAGTCGCAAAATAGAAAAAAAAGAAAGAAAAATAAAGAAAAAAAAATTCATCTTGAACTCAAATCATGTATTTCACAATTAAAAATTTCTGTGTATGCAGGTGTGTGCAGGCGAATACGTGTATAGACCTGTGTGTTTGTAAGCGTGTAGACGTGTGCATAGAGGCGTATGTGTGTGAATGTGCGTAGAGGTGTGTGCATGAGTGTGGTTAGGTGTGTGGGTACAGGCATGTATGTGTACAAGTGTGCGTGTTTACGCATGTGTGGTACTTGTGTATAGGCATGTGTGAGTATGCATGCGTGTGTGTGAATGTGTTTATAGGCCTGTGTTGTGTGTGCGTGTTTAGGCGTGTGTGCGTGACGAAAATTTGTGCCTCTCAATATATATTTAACATAACAAGCTAAACGTATTCTTATTATGACAACTTGAAAAATCAGAGCAACATCATTTTTGTTGGAGGGAGGAAAATAAGAAATTCGGATTTGTGCAACACAAAAAAAAAAAGATAACTTTGGATATCTTAAATTAAAAAAAAAAAGGCTTAAACATAATTTCTGCATTTTTTTTTTGTGGAATAGTCAAAACGAAATAAAAAATACATAAATAGGTTGTCATTTTGCGCATTATTACGGCTAAAAATAATAGCATAATTCTACATAGAAATGGTACAAAAAAAATTATATTCATTACGTCTGCAAATGGATCAAGTGTCCCTAGAGGCAGGGAGACTTGAACCAACACCTAGGGAAACATGACAACCCCCCCCCCCTCCTGAATGTAAGAGGACTCTGACATATTAAAATCAAAAACGCAAGTTTGATGGGGGGGTTTCTGTTTTAATAAGTGATACTAGAAGTGAATGAACAAATGTTCACTTTTTAGGTGAAGTTGGATTTTTTAAAAGTTAATCTTATTGCACATCAGCAGAAAATCAGATGTCTAATTCAAAACTTTCAGTTTAGACCTAATCAATGTTTCAGTTATTTTGTTAAGAAACAAATCATTGGGTTTAAAAATTAGTATATTTTATTTATTTCTCAAATAAAAACAATTTATTAGACCAAGTTATTTAAGTTATTTTTTAAAAGAAAAAATTTCATTTTCACAATACTAAAGTTACTACTTAAATATCAGCAAATCATAAATGTCTAAATCACAATATTTTGGCTATTCGTCAACAAAAATTGAAATAAAACGAAACATTTTTTTGGGTCAAGTCTCCTTAGTTTGCTTTGGTCAAAGCTCGTTAAGTAGCATTCTCTCGTTTGCCTTATATTTTTGGCAACTAAGATTAAGAAAATCAAATCATTAGGCCTAAATCACAGTATGTTATCTATAAAAAATATTTTTTGAAAAATCAAATTGAACAATAACATCAAATTAGTATTTAGGTCAAGTCTCTCCAGTTAGCTTGGGGTCAAAGCTCTCTAGTTAGCTTTCTTTTGTTTGCATTAAATGTTTAGCAAGTTAGATTAAAGATATAAAACTACTGTATAACAATAGATAGAAAAGTAACTAAAACATGTATACTTTTAAACTTCATTTCCTTCAAAACTGGAGGATAAAATCTAAAAAATACAAAATCTTCAAAACTTACTTTTTAGGCGCAGTATCATTTAACACTGAATTTATGAAAACCACCATTAATTCTGAAATGGCTTATCCCAGCAAAATACTGTTCTGTGACTGGTCAACCAATAACTGGCATGTGCCTCTTTGTGTCTTTATTAATTTCATTTATCCGTTTTCGTTATCTTTTCAAAATTCGTTACAATTATGTTACTATCTGAAGACATTTTATACTTCACTAAACCAAAATGAAATGTATTATGTAACAGAAAAGGTGTTTCTTGAAATCCAGGACAGTTTGAGACAAAAATTTAGAAAATAATAAAGTTTAGTTAATGGTTGGATTTAATTCATAATAGCAATTACATTTGTAATCATACTTGCAATTAATGTTTGCGAAACGTTTAATGATTGGTGAAGATAGTGGAAAAAATAAAATAATGGTGCATACATAAACCACGAAAATGCTATTAATGACACCATCTGATAAAATTTCATTTTGTATTTATTCCGCAGTTTTATTTATTGATGTTATATTGATTAGTGTCTTTGAAGTCAAATCTGAACATCAATAGAATAGCTTCAGTTATGTCTCATCCAAAACTAAAAGGTACATTTAAAGAAACAGTAGATCTATTATATTGAATTTTAAACTAAATTAAAATTGAAAACTATTTTTTCTCCTTATTGCTAATAGCGAAAGTATTATTTGCCTAAAGAAACTCTGGCATTATGAAATAAAATAGTAGTACCGGTATTCGGTACAGGTACCGATAAGAGTAAAGCAACAATTTATGTTTTTTTCATCTGAACTCTGAGAAAAAATTAAGCTAATTCTAAAATATTTCAAAGAAAACAGAAATTCAAAACTGAAACAATTCACATCAATACAGAAAGGTAAACAAAGTTTTATTTGAACGCATACATACTAAAGCTTTTAGCACATAACAAAAATATATTATAAAAAAATGTCAGCCATTAATACAAATTACACAGCTGTTTTACTGTAACAAAACAGTAGTGGTTTACAATTTCAACCATTTCTATATTGTAAATAAAAGTTACTGCTAAAAAGGAAATTAATACAATCCAATGTCACACATTCTAATGTTTGTACATTGAACAGATCCTTTTGTGTACAAACAAAAGGGGAATGTCCGGCAAAGGGAAATGGTGTAATATCAATTCAGTTTGAAATGCCACCTTTTCCGTAATATTTTAACTGTGTATTAACACGTGTAGTCGATTCCAGTCAGGAAAAAGGCATTTACTAATAGAAGCAGTTGCCAGAAGTTAACACTCATATTTTGATACTTTGTGGCAAGTCAAAAACCATTTTTGTAGTTATGAGAATGTTATTGTTCTTACCATTTAAAATATCAATTACGACAAACTGATATTTGTTTGCAGTATTTAATTTGAAGCTTTTTTTTAAATTTAAATGTTTTTTTACAGTGGGTCTAGTGCATGTGGCTTGAAAAGCGAAATAGTTCATTTCGTTTACTCATTCAATCCTTTATTAAATATCTTATGCCTACATATATAAATTAACTTATTTACATTCCTTCACTTTACTCATTTTTCTCAGATTTATTAACTTTATTACGCATTTATATCTTTATGATATATTCATTTGTTTACTTATTCTTTTATTTACTCATTCATATGATCAAAAATATTTTTATCTTGAAATAGGAACTAATTTCTTAGAATTTGTTTTTTCACTTTGTGCCATGAAAATGAAAAATTCACATTTTTTGAAAGTACAAACTTACTAACGAAAGCCAAACGTAATGTTCCAATGCAAACTTTATTCTAAAAAATGTCGTTCTTAATGTACCATAATTTTCAAAACAAATTTCCAATTTGTTCACGTTATCTTAAATATTTCACTTTGCTCGAGATTCCCCTATAATTCAAAACACAACTATTATTTTCATCATTGGTTAAATTTACACTCATAGTGCATTATTAGAAAGACAATTTTCATATCACCAACATAATTTGTAGAGAAAGTTTCATGATAATTGGTGGTCATGGTATTCGCATTAAAACTAAATGAACCTTTTGATTAATGAAGCCATTTTCAAGGACCAACTATTTAAAGTGATTGATCAAAATACAACTGGTGATATTACAAGTTTCTGCTATCTTTTTGAAAAAGCTATTTAGTTCCGTAGACAGAGTCAATGCGAAGTTTAATGTTAACATTTATTTATGAGTTTTTCCAGAATAAATGCAATATTTCGGGCTATAATTGTTCCCCAAACTAACTTCAAAGATTTTTTTGTTGTTGAAAATATGCAGCTCTGTTAATGTTGACTAATAAGCTTAATGTGATCAAATTAAAATAAAGATCTTGAACCATTAAAAATAAAGGCAATTAATGAAATATAGCGTTAAGCCAGCTAGTAACTTTGATTCGCAAACCTTTTGATCCACCATATTATGCAGATAAATATATATTGCAGCAGACGTAAAAAAGTGCTCAAAGAAAATAAACTTTAAATGCAGTGAGTTAGGTTTTTGTATTGCAGAGTACTTCAAGCTTTTCATATCCACGGATGACATTTCATAAACGTAAAACACCCATGCAACAAACCTATGACATTTTGTTACGTTATTTAATTTGTACAACTGATACAAGACCCCCCCCCTTTTTTTTAATGAATTACATAAACTTTAAAATGATATTGAGGCACGAAGCAACGCGAATGCAAATTTAGCAAACGAGGATACTTTACAAGCAAAATCAAATGTTTTACATTTTGCGTGTTTACCGACTTCGTCCTAAAGAAAATGCGAAACAGAGAGAATTGGCCAGATTCTCTCCATTCCACAACTTAGGTTATATAAAAGGAGCGGCCAACACCTTTCAGATAACCTTAGCTTTTTCTTTAGACTTTGAATAGCTCGAAAGCAATCTTTAACGTTTGATTAAACCCTGTAAATTGGGATACATGTTTGAAATTTCTATGAAGAATTATTTATCTGAGAACCGATACATTCATTTGATAGCATTTGTTATCAGCAATACACAATTTTGAGTTTCTAATGATAGTGCATCTATACCCAAATTTATATTTTAGAACAGTGTGTTTTGAAAAGTACTCCGAAAGCGTGCTATTCGTTTTGATTATTTTTGAAAACCTTAGGTGGAATATCATCAGTAAAGTAAAATCACTACTAGAAAGTAATGTTATTAAAACAAGACAGGTCGGAATTTTAGTACAAAATTTATTCTCGAAATTTGAAATCCTTAAATATCATTCAAAATAAACCAAACAAAATGCATTAAGTTTGTTGCAAAGAGTTTTTACGTTTGTGAAAAAAATCTTACTAGAGTAATGCAAAATTTTTGGAACTCAAAGAGGCATAAATGAAACTTTTTGGAAATCAATGTCGAAAATTTTATTCTCTCTGGGAAAACACTTTTCTGCCCTCAGTGATTTTCATTCAAACTAACAGATGCGTCATAGCTTGCATTTATTGCAATGTGTCAAACATTTCAGACATTCATGACAGACATTTTCTGTGCACTTTGTAGAACTTAAATACGTCGGCAGAAAATATCCAATTTGAGAGAAAAAAAAACAGTGACAGCATTTTAAGTGTTCGGGAAAATCAGTTTAAAATAAAACTGATAAAGATTACGAACTAAATGATTAACAATACGTTGAAACATATTTGAAGGTGGATACATTTCAAAAGGTTTACATTGTGACTTTTTTTTTTCTTTTTCAAGTAAACTGAATCATTTCGAGAATTGAGTGCGAAAATAGGTTTTAGTTCAAAAAAGAGTTTCGAAAACAGATTTTAAAGTTGAACATTTGACAAAAACAGTTGTAATGTTTTCTAAATTGAACTATCCAGTAGTATAAAAAACAATTTGCAATGACAATTTCAATAAAAGGCAAAATGAACTTTATACAGTTGAGAAACTCACAAGTTTACTTTGGTAAGTTTTCTGTTCACCTCAGATAAACCCATAGTTTTCAACCGATTAATAGGAAAAAGAAAACAAAATTTGTAAAAATATGAAAAAAAAAATTCAAATATTAGCTGCATAGTGATCACATTAAGCAAATCTTACTCTAACGCTTGGCTATCTTAACAAGTTTGAGTTAATTGAAAAAATCATTCACAGTGAACTCGCTTATACAGTCGTTTATGCGCCTCCTTCACTTATACGACGATTTTCAAAAGTCCCAGCTCATTATATAGGAAAATAAGGATAAATTATCCTTCGTTTCTACATTGCTCTAGAAATGAATGTTTCATTTATGCGACTTTTTTTGTCAATAACCAAATCAAGTTTTTTTTTTCAAGAAAATGTCCACCAGACCAACGAAAATCCCGGACAAAAGAAAATTTCTCTGCCGAGACCACCCTGAAGCTTTTGAAAGTGATACTGACGAAAAAGATTAGGAAATGTCCGAAGAAAACGATGAAAAAAGATTCTCCCTCTACGGAGAAGCAAGACAAGTGTGCTTTCCAAATATCCGTGCAAAGAATGAATTAGAAGTTCTTACTGAAGACAATGCAAAAGCAACTAAAACCACCGAATAGGACACGAATAACAGTTGTCCTAGTACAACTGCTAGTGCCAGTACAAGGAAGGGACCACCTCCTCCCATCTCAGTGGCTGATGTCCCCAATCCTATTAAAGTACTTGAAGCTATCGCCCACATCAGTGCTGGCAAAATCGATGCAAAATTTTCGGGAAATATCTTCTCAACTTCCCTTTCCTAGAAAGCGTCAATCAGTTGGAATCCAACTTCAATTCAAAACTCCACAGTCAACTCCACCTAAGACAAAAGTCCCTTGAAAGTTGTTTCCTGTGGATTACCCGTGACGTTGATCTCCGAGAAGATTAAAAAAGTTCACAGACAATGAATTTGAAGTCATTAAAACCCTGCGTGAGAAGGAGATCATCCTATTCTTAGTGATTCTTTAAAAGAACGAATCTTCTGTTGAGATTTTTAAACCTTCAAGTATATGTTACATAAGAATCTCAATGTAGCTGTTTCTACCTAAGCTGACCTTAATAGAGTGCTTTATCTGCCAAAGTCATGGATAATCTGCAGTCAAATGCCTCAAATGTAATCAAAAATCTTAACAACTTCAGAGTTAAGAAATATACTAGACAGCGCTGCAGAAATGGCTTATGGTAATATGGATGGAAATTTAGATGATGACAATGAAGATGAAACAAAAGGATCTCCGTATCATTTGAAAGTATTAGACCTTTAAGATCCTCTTCGAGACTATTTGAAATTATTTATGACGCCCCCTTTGCTCATTTGTACGAACTAAGAAACTGGCTTCTAAATTCAGCGGGAAAAAGCAAAAACAAACATTAATTACGGATTATTTTGAAAGGAAAAACAATGTTTAGGCATGCTACTTTCTTCCTATTTATTATAGTTACATAATTTGCCCAATCACTAATTATATCAACCTATTTTCTTTAGAAACACTTTCATTCATACTCTCACTAGAACTTATACATTGTGTTCCAGAAGTTCGAACCGACTTTTTCCACTTACGCTTTTTTTTCTGTTGGTTCTTTGGGCCGGCGCATAAACGATAGTTCACTGTAGTTATAGGTAAGGAATTTTCTCACTAAAGCAAATATTTTTTTTTGCTTATAATAAGCATATTACATAGATATAAAAGCATATAAATAAGAAATTCTAGAGAATAATTCAAACATTTAAGGATATTATTTCATAATATTTTTTGCACATAAACATACAGAAATTAGAGCTTCAAGAATGACATTTTTGCTCAAACTAAAGAATTCAGTTTGCAAAGACTAAAACTTACAGCTTGTAATACATACAAATTACATGTTCTGGATAAATTCATAAAACAATTACATATCATTAAGAAAGTACCCCAACACCAAGTGCTGTTTCTTTTGAGGGGAGAAAGGGCACGCTGTACCAGTGTAAATTATTTTAATACTATGAATATTTTTATTTAAATTTATGACTAACAAAAAGCACCTATGAATCTTTAAACCCAATAATAAAATCACATGGTGCAATCACAGGGTTCCCACTCTTATCAAAAAACAAGATATGAGCTTCACTTATACTCAAAATATATGTATATTTAATGCTATTTTAACATGCCTTAGTTGAAGCATTTTTACTCAGTAAAAAACTTTAAAGCATTCACAATTAGATTACAAAGCCTGAACTAAAAATGAATATTTCAAAAATTTAGCACTAAATTTCTTATATTAGCTCTTAGTGCAAGATGTACCAGAATTTAATTCAACTTCCTTATGAAAAATGTGCAATCACTCAAGTATGGTATATACACAATACACAGGACATAAATGTAAGAAATAAAGGCTCAATGTTTAATCTTTCAAAAACCTGTTTAAATAGATTTTCCTACATGACAAAGAGGACTAGTTCAATAGTACTACTTACTGGAGTAGTTTAGTTTTTAGCATGATTAACGCAAAAGTACACAGAAGTTAACTAATCACTAGGTACCGGAAATTACATATGCAAGGGCTAAAATTCAAGGCAGGATGACACACGCAGAAATTTCTCAAATCCTCTCCATGAAAAAAGTTTGGGAAGGAGAATCTCAGGAGAAATTTATTATCTTCAATGAAAAAGAATTTTTCGTTAACGATATGGATAAGTTTGGAAATAAAGACAACATTTCAAACAAATGTTTTACAGTAGCTGAATACTAAAGGAATTGCATTTTAGTCCTTTATTTCAGCACGGTGGTTAAAGGAAAAATAAAATCGTTCTCCCCCGATTTTTCCCCGTCCAACTAAAGTATTCCTATATTTTGTGGTCTATTTTTCATCCTCTAAAGGCTCGCCATATGAAATGTGTCGAGAAAGCTTATTTGTAATATAATAGCCTCAAACTGCAGGTTGGTTTAATTTATTCAACAACACTGAAAACATTTCATTATCAAAAAGGATGTGTTTTTCCATTTAAAATGAGTTTACTACACACTATACACATCCAAAGAGTGCCAAAAGTTTTTTAGACAGTTTTTGAAAACCATTTAAGAACCTCCTCCACCGTTACCTCTTCTCCCAACTTCACAAGGGATACTTTAAAACTGGACTTTCAAGACTGTCCGCTCCAGCCTTAAATCTAACAAAGGCCTAAAATAGTGTTTAACATTTTGGCTACGAAATATTTTCAAACGAAAGCCCCCTCACAATCACCCCAGAGTTCACCAAAAATGGTGTAAATTTTCCCGGAAAATTCACTTAAAGATAACTTACATTTGCGTTTTTTACGCTTCATTTTCGGAATGTTTTCTAGGAAGAGCAATCACCGTAACTTCATACTACCAAGAAAAATTTAAATATTTTAAGACAGCAATTGTGTTTGTACGACTTTCCATTCGAACAACTTCAGTTTTTTTAGGACAATGAGCAAAAAGTACTTTTAAGTGCCCATATCTTAAAAATAAAGATAACGAGTTAATAAAGATAAGGCATTTTAAGGGTCGTGGGAACCCTGAGTTATATTGAACAATGTTTATTCCATTAAGCGTTATTTCAGTAGTGCTGAGTAATCGTCAGAAAATTGCAACTTTTGATGGATTTTATGAAGATTGCAAAAAAAAAAAAAATGACCTTTTTTAAAGCTAGCTTGTTAAGTTCAAATATTTGCAAGTTTCAATTTCTGATATCGTGTTTTCAGATCAAGAACGTGGGGAACATAGAAAAGGACCAACCTACCAAGTAATTTACTTTTTTTTAACTTCAATAATTTAAACAACATTCTAAGTGTTTATGCATTATGAAAACATTTCATGTTATACAACCATGTTTGAAAATAATAAAAGCTAAAGGAAAAAAAATCGAAGGTATTTTTCGCATTTATATAACAAATATTGCACTAAATTAATTTTATTAAAGATTTATTTCATGTCTGTAGTTTTTTACTATTTATATTTTCTTTTAAATTTTCACAGACAGTTGTTTTCAAAGAACCAAAATACATAATGCATGTTCTGTTCAAGTCCCTCTATTGAACGCAAATTGTTGCCAAACAAGCATTCTACACGGAAACAAAATAAAACAAATGGTTGAAAGAAAAAAGCTAAGTTTTTTATCTTAAGATTCATTTAAGTTCATTTTCTATGTTTAGATTTAACACCAAGGCATTCTAACTTTAAAATGTCAACTTTTTTGTACTTTGCTTGACAATTGCTAAAGAACAAGTAATTTATTCTAAATTGCGTCTCAGACAGCTGACCAAAAAAGTAAATTCAATTTCATAAGACGTGGCAAACCAGGATTCGTTACGTGTATAAAACAGTGCATACAAGCTCTTGATTCATACAAACATGTAAGCTCTATTATGACGAAAATATTGCTGAATGTTATAAAAAAGTCTTTTGTATCTGAAATTCTTTTCGGATGCATTAAGAGCAAAATGTCATCAAAGCATCATTTGAGTACTTATGATAGTGGATGAGCAGTTTGAGTACTGAATGCTGGTCAAGGAGTCATCACTGAAGTTGGCGCAACGGGTTCAAAGAGTGTCAGCTCTTCTACTGAAGGAGGAAATGCTTTGCGAAAGCGCACCGGAGGTAGTCGTAGAAACACAATACCTTAAGAGGATTGCTTTGTAGCCCTCATGGTAAAAAACAGAAATTTCACTCTTGTACTGATATCTGCAAACCTTGCAAACGCTTCCGGTACGCATGTTCCTGCAAGAATCATCTCATCAAGATTGAATCAAGTTGGTTTGTTAGACAAATGTCTGTTCGTTGCATCTCACTTCGTCCATGTCATCAAGAACTCCCATGGGGTAGTAGAGTAGGGTCACTTGATATAGAGTAGACCGGTGTAAAGAGCATGTTGGTTAGGAGCACCGAAATTGATCTAGAACGTTCTTCGAAGAATCGTGTCACAAAGTGTGACAAGTGAATCTGGCCACCAATTACTGTGAAGAGAGCATGGAGCACGTCATTCATAAAATTTTGATCGTGATATGTACGGTCCAGGTGTGATGGTGTGAGAAGGCATCATGCAAACTGTCTGAGCACCTCTTCACATCTTTGAGAAAGCGTGACATCGCCACGTTATTGCAGTGAAGTTATTCTGGATCATGTTCATCCTTTTAAGGGTGCTGCTCCAAAATTTGTTTATTGACGGTCAAGCGTCGCCACGCAGAAGCGTTGATGCTTTGGACTCTGCAAAAGGAAAATCTTCTCCGTATGCAATGACCTGCCTACTCTCCCGACTTAAATCCTATTGAACATGCCTAGAATGCTCTTGACGTGTTTCAATCTTCTAAAGACTTTTCAATAGTTTAGTGGAGAGCACTTGAAAAATATGCATTAGTGTCAGTGGTCATTAAAATACTCATATCAGCATCATTTTGACCAGAAGATTTTTTTTAATTATTATTGTGAGTGTTTAGAAAGTATCTAAGGAGCATCTTTTTTTTAAATTTTCAATTCTTCAAATATGACGATATCTGTAGCATTTTTTACTATAATGATAAATGTAGACCGTCCCTACTAAACATGTACTCTAATGTTAAGTTTCTTCAATCATTGTCTATTTTTGATTATTCCGAATAACGTAATTCTTTAGCATTTGTCAAGCAGTGTACTTTTTAATTTAACAAAATTTATTTTATTTTTATTTTTTTGAAATTGTTTCATGCAATGAAAGAGCTTATTTACCCCAGCAACTATTGATGTAACTGTGCATAAGTGACACATGATTCATTCCTCAAAGACCCAGTGTCTGCTGAGGAAGTAGCACTTTTTACCTAGATATTATTTAACTTATCTTTCTCAACTTAATCTGCATTAATTTTTTTCATTAATGTTCAAAAATTATTTTGCTGTTTAAAAATAGTCTTGGATAATATTTATCACTAAAATTATAACAAATTGTTTTCGTAAAGTTTAGGGCCACTTTTTGCAGAAAATTGAACTAAGTAATTTTCAATTACAAAAAAATTAAACGTAAAAAGCGTACAAACGTGCCCATCTCGCCGTAACTAACATGTTTTATAAATTATGTTCCAACATAAATGTGATGGAACATTAAAAAGAAATGGTTAAAAATAGACGACACAACTCTCCAGACTAAACACAAAATAATACTCTCAAGCTGAAGTTTCTTTTTTTTTTTTTGGACCTTTATGAAACTTCTAAAAGTATTAAACAATAAATTTAAAACAATGTTTTTGTATAAGAATAAATTGAAATATAGTTATATTGAAAAAGCAAATTAACCAATAATATCGTGAGACTACAATTATACAGAAAACAGAAATTAACGTAGCAATTTACAACAGCTGAGATTGTGACTCAATCATAATTTACGCCAAGAGCCTCCTTTCAACACTTTAAGGTGTAAAAAAATAATACAACATTATATCTTGTTAAAAATGATAAACATATGTCGCTTTAGCATATAGCATAGTACTGTAAAAGGAGGTGCATTAACTCTTTAGGGTTTAAGTTTTGTGACCCACAATTTTAAAATGTTTTCAATTTCAGGGCAACCACTTGAAATGAAACTTTACTAACTAATTTCTTATTAATTAAATAATGTTATCAAATTCACAATAAAATAAATAGCTGAAATGTACATCAGGACATTACAGTATTATTTGCATTTAAAGAAAAATTAAAGAAAATAAAGTGCTGTATGTTAACATTAAATAACAAGGCAATATTAGCACATATACAATTGTAATGGTTGTAAGTAGGCATGTGGTTGAATACATTTAAGTCAGTTACCATAACTTTTCATAACGGATAGTTTTTAATGCACTTTCAAATTTGAAATCAAGTTGGATATTACATAATAAAGTGTTGTTAACACACTATAGTATTTTATATGGTATATCAGGCTTTTTATATAGCGAAAAGCTTTATACTTTTTTTTTATTTATGAAACTTTTGAAGTTTCAGAAGTTGTTACCTTTTTTTGTACTCATACAATTAGGTTTTACTTTCATTTACAGCAAAATTAAAATAGTTAAAATGGCTAAATTATCTATGTTCATTAAATCACATAGTCAGAATAGTGCAGCTGCAGAGAACGCCATGCAGAACAAACTGTCAGGGTTACCAGAAGTGAATAAACGGGAGTAACCTAAAGTGCCTAAAAAAGTTGCCATTGCTCTTTTTTAAATTTTGCTTTTAATTAAATCAGTATTTTTGTAATAAAAATAACAACATTTGGTGGGAAATTTAATATACTCTTATGTACTGGGAAGAAGGTACCAAGGCTGTTATTGTCCACCAAACCAAAACATTCACTTTCCCGACATTACTTTGATTGGCAATGCAAATCGGAGTGAGTTTGAAATTATGTAAGTTCCGCCATTAATACTTGAAGCTCTCTGAAGCTTTTTTCTTTTTACATTTCCATTTTTTTTTTTAGAATCTTATTTTTTCATTTCAATCGCTGTTAGGTTGAAATAGTAGCAGTTTTTTTTACACAATAGTCGTTTTTGTCTTACTTTAGGTTAAACTAGTCGTCATGGTTGCCAATTCATCAAAATAGTATCTTTTTAGTCGCCAGTGGCAGCCCTGCCATTTTTCTAAAATGTTGTCATTCGAATTGTTTACATCTTTTAAGCAATTTTAAAGGGTTCATGAGAACTTCAAAATTTTAGTTTTTACCATGAAACCATCAAACTCCTACTTTGTATTGTCATTATTAAAAGCATTTGTAAATTGTTAATGACAATGACACAATTTTTCTAACACGAAAAATATCACGTTTCGTTAGTTACTTGCTTAACAGTAACCATAATTACTAATAGACATATGGGCCTAACATAACCCAATTCCTAAATACTGCCTCGGAAACACTATCATGCACTCATTTATAAACATAATTCCACATTTCATTAATTAGATGCATTAAATAGTCTATTAGTATACTCTGAAAATTACCATCTGTAACAGTACCTTTTAATAGAATATTTTGTTTCAATTTGAATTGCTGAAAATTCCTGAAGCGGCAACACTTTCAATTCATCGTTTGCTGCTTGAACTTATACGATGTTTAATTCATGAGAAATAGTTGTTTATTTGTTGGTTTGAATTAAAAAGGAAATCTAATTTGCTTCGGTTATGCGATTTTCATATTATTGTGTTTATACGTGCGATTGTAAATCATTTGGTATTTTTAGTATCTGAGTTAATTTGAAAAATGCTGCCTTTTTCCTATAGTCGTGGAGAAAAGTGTACGTTATAAATGCTTAAACAAACCAAATAAATTGTACTATTTTTGTGGAAAGTATACTATGAGTGAACAAAGCGAATTCACGTTTAGACATTCTGTAGTGCAAGACAAGAAATGGACCCATGAAACTTTTTTGCATTTCGTGCTATGTTCTATTAAATGACTGGCCTAATGGAAAACCTGTTTCTATGTCAGTTGTTATACTAATCATTTGGTGGAAATTGGCAAAGTATGCTATTTTTTTCTTGACTAGAAACAGAGGAATTGAAAAAAAAAAAGAATCATCAATAAATAAATAAAAGTAAAATAGAATATCCAATTGTAGCATCAGTATAACAACTAATTAATCACAGTGAGAAGTATCCAGTTCCTTTAGCAATAGAAACTACTCTTGAACAATCTGATATTTCAAGCAATGACGAATGATATTGTAATTTAAATAGAGAAACATCGGACTAGACGACTTCCAATAGCTCCCTTCAGCGATCCCATTTAATTGGGACGCACGAATTGAACTATTTGATTCGTTTTTTAGATTTGCCTACAAGGGAAGTTTAGTATTGGCACCTAGATTGAAAGAATGCCATTTGTTAAGCTTCCAGCACAAAAGTATGTATGCCGAGGAAAAGAAACAGTCCAATTTTTTCACCAATACCGAGTCTTTTTCCTTCTGCAACATTATTAGTAAATTAATGGAATTCCTTACGAGCAAGACTATTGGACGATTTTCATTAATGGTTCAAAAACTAGCTTAAAGGGCTAACTAGCTAAAGCTCACTTCATAGCAGTAGCCAGTCCATTTCTATACCTATGGCACACTCGGTCATTCTAAAAGAAACATGTGAAAATATTCAACTAATCTTTGTCAAACAATACTATTGGGAAAACTTGTGCAGGGTTAAAAATCGTTTCTACACTGTCGAACTGCAAGCTGGGTTAACAAATCCTTGTTTTCTATCCTTATAAGACAGTAGAGACATGAAAATCCACTACAAAGTTAAATAACGGCCAAGAACTGATTTTATTTGTGGTAAATAAAATGTTCAATGTAAACCCTTGATTCCGCAAGAAAATGTGATTTTGCCCTTACATATAAAACTTGGTTTGATGAAATATTTTGTAAAGTTACGGGTAAAAATGTAAAGGATTTTTTAATTGAAAAACATTTTTCCTAAATTGAATGATTTCTAAACTAAAAGAAGAAATCATTGCTCCACAAATAAGAAACTTTTGAAGAATAAATACTTGGATGAAAATCTCGCGCAAAAAATAACTGGCGGCTTGACTGTCGCTAATGGAGGTAATTCGAAGATTTGTAAGCAGTCACATAAATAAAGCGGAGTTTTTAGCGAAAATATTATTGCAAAAAGTTAAACAATAAGGTGCAAACTGTCCTTTAAGATAAATTGCTTGCATGCTCACTTCGATTTTTTCACTTCTAAATTTGCCATGGTGAGGGATGAACAATTTAAACACTTTCAAAGGTAAACATACAGAAGAAGGTTACCAATGAAAATGAAATGCACAAAATGTTGAAATAGAAACCAAAAGTTCTCTCACAAGATTTTACTGTGCACAAGAGGAAAATTTAATATGTTTCAACATTTTCTTTCTTAACAAGCAACTTATTTTTCTACTGAGTATTGAAAACCGTGCTGTTTCCACTCACAATTTATGTATAACCGTATATTGTTATTATATTTTCATTAAGATTCAAAAGATAAGTAAATGAACACGCTTCGATTTGATTTACGAATTCCAGATTTTATTTGTTTTAACGCTGGCGAAAGTGATCAAATTTTTAAAAAAGACTGCTCTAGTTAGCTCTGCGAAACTCAATAAAGATCAAATTATCATGGCTCAAAATAATTACCTAAATTTTAAAGAACTAAATAGATAGAGACAAAAACTGAAACAGTGAAAAAGACTTATTCACTCGAAAAGGGGATGTTTTTCAGAGCTAAAAAGATCGTCAGGGAGCTCCATTGAATTGCTAGTAATACCGAAACGGTTATGTGAAAATATCAAAACCCTGTGTCATGAATATACTACAACGCATATGAGTAGTTTTAAATCTAAAGATAAATTAAGCCGGTATTTTTGTTGGCCGAACTTTTTAAATAAATGGATGAATTTGTTCAAACTCGTGACTTATTTCAGAAGACAAGGCATCCATCCTAACGATTGAAAAGGTCCTATTTGAAGCTAGTGCCTGTTAGTCATGGGGTTTTTACCATATAAAGTAATAATTGTTGCGGACCTCTAACAAGCACTGAAAACGAGAACCGATACCTTATGGCCACACGCATTTGGTAGAACATTGGGTAGAACCAAAGGTAGAAAGCAGTCAAGTAACCCAGCGAATGTTCAATTTAATCAATCGTTTAAACCAATATAAAGTGGTGGCAAAAGCTAGCCTGGAAGCATTGCAGATCAAGCGAAAGCCGTTGCACGATAAAAATGCTGTTAAAAGCGAATTAAAATTGGAGACCAGGTTCTTGTTTTGACTACGAACAGACCGAAAGAAGGATCCGCTCAATGGGTTTTGACTCCGGCGTTTTTCGCAGCTACATATGAAAAACGAATTATCCAATAGAAATCCCTGGGAGGGGGGGAGGAACAATCTCAAGTTTACCACATTTATAAGTAAAAACCATGAAACTATGACTTCAAGGAAACAATTTAAACGAACGAATTAAATAAGAACCTCTCATTCTCAAGTTACTCAATTAAATCAATTGTTAAAACGTCGTTTTAAATTCTTTTTCTAATGCTTGAGATCTGTGAATGAGATACATCCGATTATACTGTTGAAAATCGGAGAAAAGGATACAGAGCCGTGTATTGTTTATCGTCAATTAAGTAAAATAGGGGCCGCATATTTTTCTCTGTCGAACAAAAAAGGTAAATCAATCGCACTTTAACTCCACAGAAACCAGACAAACTTTTGATTTAAATCAAAGATACACATTGATGTTTTGGATGTGTTTTACTTACGCAGCTTTACGATCCATACCTTTTGATCAGTGTTGTACTTGAGTGACGGTACAAAGTGTACCAAAGGACTTATGGGGAAAATTGCATTGAACTACATTCAGTTTCGTTTTTTTATTCTTGGATTGTTCGGGAAAACAAGCGTTATTCAATCAACAATTTTAAATTAAATTCTATGACAATTTTCAAACCTGTAGTTATGATTTAAGTAATAGATTTTAAATATATACTCCTTTTTTAATAACAGTACTTGCTTTTTACTTCTCTTTGAGTTATTAATGTTTTTTTTTTCCTTGACATGGATGGGCCAAGGACAGAGCACGCATTTTTAAGCACCTATTGCATAACTTAAAAATCCTGCTTTTGTATGAATAGTTTTAAAACAATAAGAAACAATTAAAGCTTTGTCTTACTAGGGAGTGTTCCCAACTTTAAAGATACCTAAGATAAAGTTCCCAACTTTATTCTTGCAATGTTCCCTTGCGATTAAAACATAGCACTGTTTTTTTTTTTTTTCTTTTCGTGAAAGAAGCGAAGTCTTTCAGCTAGCTACATGATAGTGAGAAAAGCTTATTTGTCCTGTTCTCTCATCAACTGTTTAATGGCTTGCGACCAGGATCTTTCTCTTGTATATACAAAAGGCAGTTAAAAGATGAACTGTTTAACACGAGTTTCTTAAGCTAACCTACTCTGAAAATCTCGAGTTACCTTTTAGAAATACTGAAAGATTTTTAAAAAAATGGGTAGCTCCAGGCATATTTGAAATGTTAGTGGAGCTCAGAGGAAGAATGTAACGTTCTGTGGCAAATTTTATTTTTCTTTTAGCAAGGAAGCTCAAACTTTCAGAAAGCTGGCAATGACTTTCATAACTCGTTACTGAGCGGTAAATTTAGGCAATGTCATCCTAGTCCGAAAGGGGGTGGGGGCTAGTTTCTAATGGAACCGGGAGGGGGCGTAGTGGCCAAACTAAAAAGTGCTCGTCTTGTCTCTCGGTGACCCTTAGCAAAATTACATAGTTTCTGGTACCACTCTGAGAGATAGAAAAAAAGAAGTTGCACAATCAGATATAAAGTTCAGTAAAAAAACTCGCAGCAAGTGCTAAAGACACCGACCATCCGTGCGGTCCCTCAGGCGTCACCAGCGAAAGAATGGCTGGTTCTAATTGCATTTCTCCAGTATCTGCTAAGAATAAAATGCTGCTTTTTACTAGTAGACATTTGCTTCCGGTAAATTTTTGATGGTTTTAGAACACATGCTACTTAGGTCAGTACGAAAGAACTTCAAAGGTGTTTTATTATACTGACTCCCCTCTCAGGATATTTATCTACTTTCCTCATGTTTCTGCGCAATTATTGGTTGCCTGCATGGGGGGGGGGGGAGGTCCGAATCCCCCGGTACATCAACTTTAATTATCAGCAAGACAATGTTGAACAACACATTCAATGGCATTCGCTACTAATTTCGATAGGACTTAATGCCCATTAATAACCCGCTACTCTACCAATTACAGTAATAAAACTTGTGTAGATTGTTGTAGTGCCATTTTCACATATATGCCTTATTATGGAGGTGAAAAATTGCTCGCACATATTAAAAATATACCAATGTTCACCACTTCCTCAAAGATTTTAATGTACTGTTTATCAATTTGTCTCTGGACAGTTAAGATTTCGAGGGATGAGCTTGGTAAAATAGCTTTCCCTGATTGTCCTATATAAAGCAGTAGTGGGCTGGACCTGGTACAATGGTAGCCCGGAGGAGATTGGGTTACGGACACAAACACAGACTATACTACTTATATACATATCATTCAAAAGAACAGACATTTCGGCATACCATACTTTGCAGCAGTTCTGTAAACAAGTTATGACGGGAGTTATATATTCTGTGCCTGCTTAAAACGTTAAGTTCCATTTATATTCGCTGTAATAATCCACAGTTAACGTCAAATCTTAGTCACATTTAACTCGTAGGTACTTTTGCATCTGGGACGCTTTCGAAGCTTAAAAAAAAACGAAAGGTTCAAATTTTAATTTTAGGACCCAAAAATATCACAAAATGACTCTCGCTGCTCGAAATATTTATCATAGCGTTTAGGTTAGTTTTTTTTAATGGGCTTCTCAATGGGACTTTTATAGGGGAATTTTCTCCTACGGTTTGAAAACATTTCGCTTTAACGGAGAGGGAATCACCGCGCACCAACGCGCTGTGGTTCGTTTATACTTCGCTGCGCGTCGTGTTCAGACATTAAGGAATGAGTTCGAAACGGGACTGGAACAAAGTGCGGAACCTTTGCCCGGCGCAATGTACAACGTCAGCAGACCAATGTCGACCTCCGAACCCAGCCAAACGGAGAGAGCTTCCATCGCGGACCCCTAGTGTGGAATCAATTAGGGTTACACGCTAAAAGGTGAAGTGAGGTGGAGGGATAATCATTAGGATATAGCTGAAAATACATTTGTTACTTTCTGCTTGTTTTTATTTTTTCTTGAAAATGAAAAAGTAAAATTCTTGTTTTTCTTTGTTTTTTCTACTAACAGGGAATTGAAAGTAATCCTCTTTTTGCTATCACGATACATTAATGTACTATCGGCAGGGCTCATTTCATACATATATCAGGCTTACTGATCAAAGGGTAAACTAAGCTCCGCTGACGCCCGGCGAGGGACGGGCAATTTTCTTTTCTCGATCCAACATCGAGATAGCTCACGCAACGCCAGATGCAATTGGATGAGACTGGATTTTTTGGGTGAGGACAACTTTATTAACAAAATTTTCTTATTCAAACTGGAGTTTTTAGGAGTAATTTCCGAATTTCAATATGGATTTTTAGGGTATGTTTTCATTTTTCTGAATTGCACTTTCATTTTATTCAAGCCTTCTTGTGTAACATGTGTCACTTTACGTAACTTTTATTTTCAAAACAGACTGAGCAACGTCGGATCAAATACTTTTACAATTTAAAAAATGAACATTTTAGAGTTTGCTCCATTCCTGAAGTAGAGGTTGTTAGTTAATTTTAAAAAAATGTTAAGTTAGTAAGTAAATGTTATACAACTACAACAAGAACGTTGCAAAACTCATTTAAATGCGAATGCTATCAATTTTTTCTCTGTATAAATGCAAATTTTGTAAAAGGCATTAAAACTTGAAAATGATTTGGAACTTGCCTGAAATGAGATGCTGAAGAAAGCACGGCAATATCTACAAACTATATACAAGTCTAAGAGCATGCTCAAAGTAAAAATTAAACTATGTATGGTAAAACTAAAAGCAATCCTAAAATCTAAGATTATTCGCCGTAGATTTTTCAGCACGTCGAATCAGACAATGCTTTTTATTTTTTCTTTATTCATAACTAGCAGCGTCGCTCCGCGATACACAGTCTACCTCGAAAATAAAAGTAGCGTCAAGAAACGCATATTCAACAGCCTAGTTTAAACAGAGAAACTATTTTCTGTCAGAATAAAACATCACCTAAAAATTCATATTGAAAACTAGTCTTTTAAAATGTTTCTTATCAAGAGAAGTTTTTAAAGAAATTGATCCTACCCTAAAAATCCCAAGTTTCACCAAATTGCGTCTGGCGTTGCGTGAGCTACCTCCATTGTTGCATTGATTCCTTCCGAAAAAGAAAATTACGGGTACGTGAGACTTGAGGCAAGTCTTTTTTCTCCTGAATAAAAAAGGAAAATAAGAGTGTCATTGGTAGAAAGGCAAAAGTCCCACAATACCATCAATGGGCTGTATAAACCCGCATTAGAATAAGGAACACAGTAGCCAAGAAACATCAGTAGAATCCTTACATTCGTCTCCGAAAAATTATTTAAATGAAACAACGCTTTTTAAAAGTCTTCACAAAAGTAAAGTATATAGTCCCTTAAAAGTTTCTTAAAATGAGGACAATAGTCTCCAAAGCTCTCCGTTAGAAAAAGGAAATCGTTCCTTAACCTCAACCATTAGGATAAAGACGTCCGTTGAAGAGAATCATTTAAAATACGGGTTACACTTCTCAAATAACGGCAAACTTTCTAAAAATATCGATCTCAATCAGGAAAATTGCTCCAAAACCGCTTTTCAGAAGAGAAATTTCGAAAATAACACACATAATCCCTTTTTAACTCCATCAGAATTGGAACAATACTTTCTGAAAATTCCGTTTTTAACAAGTTCAGTACTCTGTGTCCCCATTTGAATAGTTACGCCTGTCCCTCCAAATTCACATTGGTAACATTTCTTTAATAAAGTTAGCGGCTAATTAAAGTCCGGATTGAATAGAAGTAAACTGTAAGTCTCCGTTAATGTTTTCCTCCACCTCTTAACGTATATTCTTAGGATGTACCGAACTAGAGTTTCGTGGGAAAGACTCCCATATGAGTGGGTTCGGTGGCCAACACTGATGTCTGGACGTGGTGCATCCAGTCGGGGAAGGTCCAGCACTGAATAGTCTTGAAGGGAAGGGGGTGGGGGGGGGGGGGTAGCAGCCGCTCTTTGAGATACGTTTTTCGATGCGAAAAAAAGGTTTGGAATGGCTCAAAACACGATTTTTTATGCCATTATTTTTTCCTTTAAAAGGATGTAGTTTACGTCTCAAAAACTTCAATTTATGTAAATTCACTACCTTGAGCTGTCTCAAGGGGGCAAGTACGGATGACGCAAAAAGAACCCTTGCGGTACTTTTGGGAAATGGGGTACGCAAAATCCTGCTGCAGGCGGGTTCAGCGAGCTGCCGTAGGCGACAAGGCAGAAGCTGTTGGCGGCGGCAAGACAGCGAAGTCCACGAAGTACTCCTCTAAAGGTGGTGTGCACTAAACCACCCTAGGTTGTTTTCAAAGTGCCCAACGCAGAAGGCGACAAATCTAATCGTCCTTGGATGATAGTGCCCTCATACAGGGTGTATTAGGGAAGATTCGTCTACTTTGAACTGGCATACCATTAAATTTCTAAGATTAGCACTCAGCAGTATTGTTTAATTAGTTTATCAAAACATGTATGAGTTACGTATGTCAGTAACCCTATATCCTCCGGACTGTTGAAGTCGGCCAGGTCTATACTGGTATCGTTGGATACAGGACGGAAGAATTCTGTACTGTTACACCTAAGTTGCGGATGTCATCCATGGTTTCTTGAGTACTTCCAGGGGTGAAAGTATCAAAATCATCGATTGTCACCCGTTAGAGGTGGCCTTTGGACAACATTGGCGCCAAATAGGGACGGAGCACCTAATTTCTTTATAAAAGGTTGCTTTGCAAACAGAAGGTAAAATTACTCAGCAGTGGTTTCCATCTGGCCACTCTGGTGGTAATGTGACACAACCGAAGGGTGAAAGACACGTTTAAATGTCTGACGCGTGCCGCACAGCAGCGCGTATTGATTCTTTGTGACCCAGTGCCCGTAGTTTCTCATTTCGGAACTCTTTCTCAAAAAGAATATCCCAAATTTCCGACCTGTCTGCGCTTACGTTTGCTTCACTTTTCTGTTTCCCCCTGCATCGCTATAATTTCGGTCCAAATGTAACACATAGTTTCTGAAATATCCTTCAATTGTTGCTGCAAAGGCCGAGCTTTGTCATGCTGATAAACGCGAAATTATAACCGAGTTTCAACAACTCATCCACGTTCCTGTGAGCCCGTAGTTTCGTGGAGCAGAAGTAGAGAAAACTGGTCGTCCCAGCAGATCACTGTATCACGCCAGCGGTTACGGTAACGTACCGCTTAGTAACAAATAAAGAAAAAGGCTACAAACCTCCCAGCTTCTAGCGAAAATAAACAATACCGTTTGGATAACATTTAATTTTACTAAGATTTCCATTGTTTTAACAATAAACTAAAAATACTTCTTTCTTACTAAATGGAGTTTATTGCTTCAGATAAATTTAAACTAATCATGGGAAGGATATTTTTGAACTCGGGGAAGGGGATCATAATTTGGAAATGTGTTATTTTACCGTTTCGTCGGTATCATCTCCGAGCAACTACCAGTTTTAAGGAAATTGACCAACGAATTGTTCTCAGTAAGTACTCAAGCTGCCGACTTATGCTAAAGCCTTTTATGCGCAAATTGTCATTTCCAAGTAATACTTTTATTTATTTTAAAACATTAAATACTCATTTCCCAGAATTTTAGCATATAAGAAGTAGCTATTATTTCATATTACAGCAGCTGTCTCGAACTGTGCACACTAAAACCGAACCTCGTTCTCAAAAGACTACATTTTGACAAGACGAGAAAACACTGCTTATAAACCCGTTACTCGCGTTTTCCATAACCCGGCATTACTACAAACTTGATCCCCTTTCAGTTCTCATTAGATAGTTTCCGACACTCGACGATACTAGATTATCCATCTTTAGACTCCGATAAAATATCGACACTAGCAGTTATTTCAAGGCAATACATAAAATAATTCAAATTACCAAAACTGCAAAATACTGCCCCAACTAATAAAAAACTGAATATAATGATTTTAATTGATTTTTTGGAGGACCTTCTCTATGAACTTGCTTCATTTTACATCATTTTCGATGAAAACGAATTTTCGTTCAATTTTGAACACTTCAACAAACCTTGACATTAGCATCTGCGGAAAAACTCAGGGCAAACATAAATCCCAAACTAAGAAGAAAGTTTTGTTCAGACTAACATTTTGGAAAAAAAAAAAAAAAAAAAAAAAAACTACGTTCGTGTAGAATATGAACAAAATTATATTTTGGATTTGAACAATTTTCTGTTAAATTTTGAACAGTTTAACTACTTAAACATTAGAACGTACGGATAAGCTAAAATTCAATATAGACCCCAAACCTAAAGATGGATTTGTTTCAAACAAACTTTGTTAGAATTAACTGTTGATGAGCAACTCTCGACTACTAGAATTTCTGGACCTTCGACTCCGACTTCTTTATCCCAGAATAAGTCAGACTCCAAACATTGACACACTTATGGACTGAGGGGAAAGGACAGACTAAGATTTCAAATCTTTGAACTTCAAACCCTCGACTCCGATTCTACAGCCTGGTTTTAACTGTGAAATAACTCTTGTTGACATGATTAGTTGATATTTTTACTTCCATTTTAATTCATGTACTGTTTTTGACGGCGGCTAATAAAGTGAATTTTGAGTCTTGTTTTAAAATAAAGCTAATAGGATAACTTGATTTTTTTTTTTTTTTTGATAATGAAATCGGTTTAAGTAGACAAATCAGTGCTTTTATTCGTTTATGAAAATTCATTTACTACATTTTTAAATTTTTTTTTGGCAACGGCACAAACACAAGATTTTTTTTAATACACTGTATTTCTTTTAATGCAATTAGTGTGTAAATTTCGAGTCAAGCAAAATAGTTATTCTGGTGAAAAATTATCCAAATTGTGAAACAAATTCCAGTCTTTTCAAAAATTGGAAAATTTCCTAAGCAATTTAGCGAAATCCTGCCAAAATAATTATGTTGTCAGTTTTTCACAAAAAGCTAACAAACTATGAACAATTCAACATACAATTCACAATATTTCATCAATGCCTTGAAACTTCACATTTCAAAGATAAAAAAATTTCGTTCAACGGTAAGAGAAACAAAATTTTAGGGGGAAAAAATGAGTGATTTTTTTTTAAAGAAATTAAAGAAAAAAGTAATGATAAAGTACTATTCAAAAATATAAGATACTTTTGTATCAAATCAATAAAGTTAAGTACTTTAAAGCACTTTCAAACACCAATGGAGGTGCAAACTTTAATAAGTGGAGACCGCTTATATGTAAAAAAACTCATTAAAGTACTTGTATGTAAACTTTGATGTGGAAAGTAACCTCTACGGAAGTTGAGCTTCCTTGCTTTTTTGGAGTAAGCACGAGAATTGAATGATTTTTAGAAACATTTCGACATGCATCGATACATAACCAGTAGCTACTTTGACTCTTCAGCCAGAAACGCGAAATCGAGGCAGCAATGAAAGCAGTTATGATTCGGAAAATCTTCTGGTTTTGTGCACAGTTTTTTTCAATGGGAGCTAATATGTCCCTCAATTTACAAATTCGCTTATTCTCCGGTAGCTAGTTTGTATAGTTACGGTTAGGTAATATTGATTACTGGTTATTGAAGTATAAACTGCGTTGCTAACATATGGGTTAATAATCCATTACCTGATACTCTTTTTGTCTGCATGGGTTTAAGGATATTTATAAACCAAATGTGATTATGATATGTTAAGGAAAGACTTTAGCTTACTGTTTTATTTTCTCTTTTACGGAGTAAATATTGAATCAACCAGAAGAATACTAAACTTACGACACTATAAATGAGGTATAAAATTTGAAATCTATCAAAAGTATCAATATCTGGAAAGGGGTAACGCAGAGAAGGTAAGCTATCCACTGGCGATTGCTGCTGAATATCAATTGAATGAATTATCAAAACTCATTAGTGTAACAAGTTTTGTATTTTAGGATTAAAATGTGGTTTCACACATAAAAAACATCAATTTGTATCCTATTTAAATGGTTTGTGGCTCTGTGCTGTAACTCTGAAGGCGATCTTACAAAAGCGGCTTTCCAATTCTTTTTTTAGGAAAAATATTTACAGAACTGTACACAGCTAATTCTGAAGTACGAGAAATATAAAGTTATAATCTGGAAACTTTTGAAATGTCGATTTGAAGTTGTTGAAATTGTATAAATCTCTTGATGTGATATTACATTCATTTGAAATATTTCATTTTTTATACATGGTACAGTATTAAAGTGTATGTGGTAGTTAAAAGAGGAGACAATGCTGCGAAAAAATACCTTCACTGTTAAAGCAGAAAGTTTTGTCTAGAAATAATGTATGAGGTTTTTCACTTTTGGTAGACTTAAGGTAACTTAAATGTCATACTGTATGTTGACTCAAAATACTCAATCATTAACAGCATGATGACAAAGGTATCCACATTAGTTGAATCCTACCACATTTGTGTTGATTTTCGTAGGATAAATTCGGTCACTGTGCCTGATCGTTACAATCTACCACACATACACTATGAAACGAGCATTTTACAATGGCATTTTTTTCCCTCTAAGTTAGTTATAATAAATTTTCGTTATAATTCTTATATTTGACATTTGGTTTAAAATGTACAGCAAATTTTTCCACTATTTAAACACTAAACAGTTTTAAATTTAGACGTGGCTGTTGCTTTATTAGACGACATACTAGTCTTTTTCCGAAAATAAAACATTACACTTAGAACTCAATAGTATTAGGTCGATTCGCTAAGTATGGTTTTAACGAGAATATTTCAAAAAAGTGTTTTCGCTCAAACTAAAATATCATTTTGAGGACATTTATTTTAAAGGAATTAAACCTCTAAAATCAAGGGTTAAAAACATTCGAAATTCTCCTAATCTAAAAACAATGTCGGAGCTTCGAAGATTCACTGGATTACTAAATTATTTCAGAATTTGTTTCACAGTCACTTAAGCAATTAAAAAGAGCAGAGATACATACAGAGATAGGCAAAGCAGATTGTAATCCTTTATTTCTGAGTTTGCGACGGACATTTAATTTATTCAAGGTAGCTAAAAAGACGCAGCCGATGCTCTTTCTCGAACAAGTAAGTTTCCTACTCCACTAAATAATGCAAAGTTAAGTGCTTAGCAAAGATCTAAGTTGAACTTAAATCTGCTTTAGAAAATCGGGATTCTAATTCAGTATTAAAGTCACTTACTATGCCAGATACAAAAACTGACGTATTTTGTGATATTCTACAAGAAACGCACGACCTTTTCGAACAAAAAGGCTTCGTAAACAAACTTTATCAAACATACAAATTTTAACTCACACAGGAATGAAAGTTTCAACTAAGCTTTTTTGGCCTTGAATGGCTACAGATATCAAAATGGGGGTTAAGAAGTGTTGAAACTACCTAAGACAAGGGTTTTTAGAAACACCAAAGCTGAACTAGAAAAGCTTGATATTTATATAACAAATTTTTCCCATTTATTTTGATAGCATTCATGGATCACTATCTGAATATTAAGGTAAAAAGTTTTGCTTAACGGAAATAAGGTAACGTGATGTCCAAAAGGATATCTTATTTGTGATATGAAAGCATCAACATTTACTGAGACGTTGATGTCTGAATGGATTTTAAAATTTGGTTATCGAGATAATTTACTTCAGAGCTAGGTCGTCAATTTAAGAGAGTTAGTTCGTCAACTCGATTCATTTGTGCCAAAAAGATACGAACTTCAACATAACATCTTTTATCATGTAGTCTTATCAAAGAACTCGCATAGACAATTGAAATGTGCATAAATTGCTCAACAAACTGAAAAATGGACAGATGTGCTTTCCACCCTACTCCTTTTAACTCCGTGAAGAATTAAAACGTACATGTCTATTTCACCAGCCGACCCTATTTATGAAACTGCACTTTGAATCTCAATATTTTTTCGATGAACATTCAGTTATAAAACTTTCTGAAGCTATTATACAGAAACGAAGTGATATATGTCATGATTTTGCTCCAGCACTGAAAAATTTGACTCTTTCGTATCACAGGACTTGCGATTTTGCACCCAAGTTTCCGTCAGAAATTATGTAACAGGAAGAGATCATCAGCCACCATGCAACGGACCTTATGCAGTCGTCAAGTGCAGTGCTAAGGTGCTCAAGGAGATAAGCAAAATATATTTATGTCCTTTGACAGGCTAAAACCTGCATTTCTATGACCTGACAATGACAAATTTAACCAACCCACGAAAGTCATTTGTTAACAAGATAAAGAAATACCTTACAAGACGGAATATGGACGAACCCTCTCCCTTTCCAAAGATATATGAACAAATGTCGTAGAGATGAATACATGACTTTCATCAACATTTTCATTACTAGAAAGGAGGTAAGTTCAAGTAATGTATACCATTTTCTGTAATTCCTTCTGAAGTAATACATAGGGCTCTCTCACCCACCTTTGTAATGCATTTCTATTGTTAAACTTTTTTATCTGTTCCATTTTGGCACAAACAGTCGAATAGCACACCTCTCGGTTGAAAAGACCGACGAGGGAACCTTTGCGATAAATTTTTTATTCAGTTGAGCGACAATTTCTTAGTGTTATGTCTTATGTTTAAAAAGTTGCGATTTATTTTATTGTATAATGGAGTCAACTGTGCATACGAAATTTGGAAGTTTGATATTTTTGCTACTTTAGTTTTTATTGTTATATTTGCTAAATTGATACTTAAGGATGGAGTCTATTCCTGAATTTACCATCAAGTAATTTTACTGTCGAAATAATTCCAACCTTGGCCCCACTAAAGTTACACTGACGCTTAACGGGCCTTGACAATTTGATAATTCTGTATATAACCGTTGCAACTACGAACCGCTCATGCATTAACCAGGCAAGGTCAACGTTTACAAGTTTATTTTTGATAGGAAGTCACCCATTTTGACCGCGAGAGGGGATGATAAGAGTTCCTGCATCCACCAATCAACGGCAATGTAATAGAAACAGGGGTTCCCTGTAGCGCCCTCTTTGTTGCCATAAATTTCAGCAATTGTCACGGCCTGTAAGAATTAAATTGGACCATATTTCAACAATGCATTTGTAAATATTTTAAATCTATTAAATTTAATTCATTTATTAATAAAATATTTACTTTAAATGGTACTTTTCCACCATATTTTGAGGTAGCACAAAAGTTGGCCCGATACTTAAATTACTATACTAATGCCTAGATTTAGCTGCACAGCTTAACCTGCTTACAGTGAACATTTTGGTATGATACCTTAAGCTCTTGGTCCCCTGCAGCTGCACACAAATCTAAATTTTGCTGAAACTTTCTATACTACCATATTCGAAATTATGACTCCGTTTCAATGTTCAAAAGTATTTTTTCTAGCCAATTTTGGTTTTTTGCTATTTTGATTCCTCAATCTTTATATCAAAGTCACAATACATTAAAGAAACAGGGGATCATAATGCATGCTGTTTTGACTAAGAATTAAAATAAATTTTACAAAGTAACAAAATTTTCACATACTTCAGAAGCACAGACTTCTGCAAGGCAAGGCTGACTTGCCGATCCTCTTTCAGCTGACTATATTAGTCACACCATTGACTCCCATTAGCTTGATCTTTTTCGACATCTTAAAACCATCGTGTAGATGGTCGTCCTCTACGTCTAGTTCCTTCAAATGTCTATTAATCCTTTTCCAGTTCTGGGGAAGCAAGTACATCAAGTTTCTACTCCATATTTCCAAAAATTATCACATACTCTGGGGTCTTCTGCTTCTTTCTTCTATTTTAACTGCAAAACTAAACGAAAAATACAAAGTTACAAAAACGTATTGGGAAAAACAAAATGTTACGTAATCAAAAAAGTAACTAGGAAGAATAGTTGTGTACAATATAATAAAATAGTATTTCTTGTAAATAAATGAATCGATCAAAACTCTTTCCTCTGACGCATCATTTACATTAATCATCGTACTGAGAAAAAATGTATCTTTAAATCCAAAGTCCAATAATTATAATTAAAAAAAAGTTAGTCTGTCGACTATACCTAGTTTGATTTGCAAAGACTACAGTTTCGTTTACCACCAAAACAGGAGGATGTGGCTCAGAACCAAATGCAAAATTCATGCTGTGCGGCAATCAAAAACCGCCATTTCGGATATGCACCGCTGTAACGCTGCACAATACAGGGAAAATTCAGTAAAATCTTAAATACTCTCCATATCCAGCGTTTCATCGCAACAAAACACACCACAGGAAAATATACTGAAAATAAATCTTAACAGTTAATCTTGTAGCATCATACTTACAAATAGCTCTAACTCGTTCATATGATATGCAATACCTTCTTTTTTGTTACTAACTATCTGAAAGCAGCTCATCGTTTGATGATTAAGGGTTAAGGTTAAAACCACAAAAAACTGCACTGGGCTAGAAGCATCTCACAGCAGCCCTAGTGAAGACGATGACACCTTCAAATCTGACAAATAATCCCCGTTGTATGGTTGACATCATGAGCTATTTACGAATTGTTTTGACGAATGAAAATTTTGACAGAACAGCTTCAGCTTTTTTGCCGTGTACTGAGATCTTCACCGAAACAAATGCAGAAGAAAGAGACTTATCTTTTAAATCGTACAAATTTTCCCCTTAAAATGTTACAGACAAGCAGAGACAACTTGTCGTGTTAGTAATTTTCCGTTATTGAATCTTTAACATGTCTGTCATGTTGCGTTTGAAGGATATATAATATATATATATATATTTGTATTCCTTTACAGGTTTTAGTTCGCACATAAGCCGCAAAGTTTCGTGAAATAAATCACAAATCGATTTTGCACACTGCAGTATTTCTTCTTTTAGATTCCATTTTTTTTTTTTTTTTTTACAACAAATGTTCAATATACTACTTTGTTGGAAATACAATTATATTTTATTGCATTATCAACCCAGAACCAAACACAAGTATGTGTGTTTGACTTCTACTTTGTATTTCAGACCTGAAGTTTCCATGAAGACTAGTTATTAACGGAATTTATACATTTATTTAAAAAATTACATTCACAGCAACTAGATTTTAAACAACTTTCTAAGTTTGGATCAAGGTTTGAAGTTAGATTTGTGACTCAATTTTTGCATTGATGATCACGAGTATAATTTTTTTTTTCCCATTAATCAATATCATGTCTCATCCAAAAATGCCAAACCTACCTACTCACTAACCAGTTTAATAACCCTTTTAACAGCCGGAGTGTAAAAGAGGAACATAAACTGAATAATGGCTAAAGCTTCAACTGTTTTTGTAAACTTTTATTACATCAACTTAAATAGAACTCGGTCGGATGAAATCGAAATTTTAAAAACTGACATAAAAAGCGAACAAAAGTATATTTAATGGATAATGTCATTGCAATACAGAAATGAAAATGTGATATTGATCTCGGTCTCCCAAAACCAAGACCTTTCAGGCATTAGCATTCGTTAAAACGTGCGTTCTGAGTACTGGGTCTGTACATTTTTCAAACTAAACTACTAATGAAATAAGGACACTTGTAAATTATGTCTTTAATTTTCGAACCGGAGGTGAATATTTTTTAAAGAAAATAACTAGAGACATGGACCTGTACACTTATTTAAAGTCACAAAATCTACAAGTCAGATGCCTGATGATCCTCTAAACCTGTGTTTCTCAACCTTTTTTAATACGCGTCACACATGGATAGTTTGCTTAATCCTTGCGGTACGCTGAACTAAATTTCATACGTCAATATAAACAACGCTTTCATCATTCGCTAATGACGGCAAGGGAGAAAAACGCAATTTCCATATGTTTACAATATAAATCTCTTAAATATTTTTTTAATATTTCAGTTTCTTCAGAAATTGAATAAAAATTTATCAAGAATTTTAATGCTCATTTCGGCCAGAAAGTCCAAAACTATCACTTAAGGCAAGCACAAGTGTCTCAGTCGGGTTAAGGCAAAGTGGCACTTTCTATTCAGCTTTATGATGGAAGAGCTTCACAAAGTTTTTAATTTGAGGATCTAGACGAATTTTTTTTATTCTTGAAAAGCTTCAATGCCAAGAATATCATGCCATCTTTAAAATGATAACAGAAACAGCTCATGTACAACATAAGCAGAGATTTTTTTTTTACGTTGTTTATTAACAGCCAAAATGCTTCCAAAGGCACTTCGTTAAACCCTCAGTTTTAAGGAGCGGCTGCTTCTGAGTTATATAAGTTTTTCTCGTGATTTAAGAAAATTCCTTGTTGATGCGTCAACAGATTACGAACCCAGTCATTTTTCAATGCCAGTCAACTAGAAGTGCTGCTTAAGCTTTTAAATTTGAATCATGACCCAAGTGTTCTGCCGCCACAAACTGATTTGAACACTTCGAATTCGTTTTTACTTCCCTTTACAAAAAAGGAAGTATTGTATTCGCGAAAAAATTTTCACTCAAAAATCAGCCGTAACATCCATTTTGCTCTTCCCCGAAGGAATGTTTAGTTTTTTTTTCAACCCGACCACACGTGGATATATGCCTAGGAACGTACAGACACCCGAAATATCCATTTTGACGATTCTCGAGTTATTTACAACTAGTTTTCTCGTGACGTCTGTATGTACGTATGAATGTCGCATAACTCACAGGAACGGAATGTCCTAGAAAGTTGAAATTTGGTACGTAGACTAGTAGTAGGGTCTAGTTGCGCACCTTCCTTACTGGTTGCATTCGTATGTTCCAAAGGGGGTCTTTTGCCCCTTTTGGGGAGGGGGGAAATCATTGTTAATTTTGATGTAAACTCAAGTGGTGTTATAATTTGGCGGACACGCCGCGATATATCGCCAGTCTTTTGGTTGCCAAGTTTTTATCACCAACTTGGCGACAAATTCGGTGATTTTTTTTAAATCTGGTTTCAATTTGGCACTATTGAATACATAAAGAGTAAAATATTGAATCATTAAAACTGCCAATGAGAAAATGACATTAAATTGGAGTAAAAGGAAGTCATGTGATGCGCACATCAGCTCGTTTGCATTCAGCATGATCATTGATCTTTCTCATCATTGCAACTGTTCAATCAATTCAAGCGCATGTACAGTTTTAACACTGGATCCCATTGCTTTTTATTTATTTCGATGTAACGCAGCAGAACCTTCAATCCAACGCAGCATCACCAATTGCAAGCTGCGATAGTTCTTTTTAGAAAGTATGATCTTGAAATCCGTCCTAAGTTAGCAAGAATAATAATTTTTCAATATGTATTCATTCGTAAACTTAAATTAAAATTTACCAGCTATTTGTAGTTTATCAACCAACTTTTTTAAATGTCACCCGTCATCTAATTCGACACCTGATAACATCGTCTGGAATTGGCATTCTGATCGCCTCATTCGTTACATAGCATCTAGTTTTCCCCGTACAATTTCTTTACACGCTGGAAAATAATAAATGTTTCACCATTGCTATTCAGTTTTCAATGCAATTAAACTAGCAGCATTATATCTAAACTCATGTGGAGGTTAAATACATCTGTTAAGCAGTAAATTACGGCCTCTAAGCGAGAGTTAAGGCAGAATTACATAATGAGATATCATCTGCCTCCAGCTCCGTTATGCTCTATTCCAGACTGATGAGTTCATAACAAAGATGAAACTGCGGTATTGAATGTAAAGTGCATCTCTTTCCTTTTTCTACAACTCCGAAAATACCGCGGCACACTAGTATGCCGAGGCACACCGGTTGAGAAGCACTGCTTTAAGCATCATGTATCCGGTGATTCAAAGAAATGCTTATTTGGCTATTTTTGTTAAACTGTCTTTGGTCATGGGTATGTCAGTGGGCTAGAGGGGAAACATCAAGGAATTGAATCACAGTATAGTATACAACTCAAAAATTTACCCATCAAGAATACTTCTATAGCTGTAAGAGAATTTACCACCAATATTAAGATTTGAAGCTTCAAACTATAACAGTTAATTTATCAACGTATTTACTTTCCTCCACTTCAGTGATGTGTAAAACAAGGATATTTTATCATTTCTAGAAACTATAAATTTGCTTATGTATGCGCCCATAAAATTCCCATATCACACTCGTGCAAGTAAAGGATTGTGGAAGTGGTCAGTGAATCTGTTGAAATTCAGTAGATCTGTTGAAATTTAGGTATTAGACGCAAGAGATGGATTTATCTCAAAAACTATACTCGGAAAGATCAATGCCAAAACTGAATCGTAAGTTCAAATTCAAATCTTGAACAAAACGTAGAAACTTGTTTAAAATCATAGATTGTGAATGTAAATTACTTCACAAATATAAACCCTGTGAATAACTATTCTTGGGGAAAACAGGGTGGAGCACAAAGTGCAAACACCTGCATGTGGTGGATTCTGGGTTATTAATGTAACACATAATTGCATTTCCAACCCAAGAGCTGTTTAATGCACTTTTATTTGTTAGAAAAAACTCTGATCAAAAGAAATACTACAAAATAAGCTAAAAATGTCAATTTTTGGTTAATTTTACATAGACTTGTGCGCGAGCTAAAAATAATTTCGAAGATATATGAAGAACGTTTTAAAAGGAAGCATGTAAACGGTAAAACAAAAAAGTTTAACATTTGGATTTTTATAAAAAATTGAAAATTGACCATTTTTCTCTTTTTTTAAACATTTCTGCCAATGCGCGATCTTAAGGCATAAAATTTTTTTTAATTATTTTCCCCATATTTAGAATGGCAATACACAACTTTTTTTTTTTTTTGCAATGACTTGCTTCTCGAAAATTTTTTCGGCTCACCCTAATGGGCTTGTGTCTAACTACATTTATCATTATTTTACTATTACATTGCTCTTTTAAATGTTTTGGACACATTAAACGTTTTGAAACTACAAATGAGTAAAAAATGCTATTAAAAATAAAGGAATAATCGAAAGGAATCCCAATTTTTAAACAATATAATCAGAGAAATCATGTCATTTTAAAAATTCATGGACTTAAGGATTTTTTTTTTTTTAAATAGCGGCAATCTTAGCGGAAATTCTGGGGGCATCGAACCTGCATCTAACATTTCATCAAAACACTAGTCTACAAGAAAAATCTTTTTTTTTATATTACACAGAGAAAAATACCTGATCTTAATGTAAAGTGATGCGCTGACTTCAAATATGCATTTTTTCTCCATCACTGACAGATTTTTTTTTAACACTAGACAGAAGTTTGAAAGAAATGCGCAAAGTCACATGCAAAACTAACACTAAAATAAGGATAAAAACTTAGCTATTATTTTTTTCTTTCTGTATTGGCATCTGGCCCCTCTTAAGTGTTCAGCATTAATAAGGAAGCATTTATTCGCTTTGAGAATGTGGGCTTTTCCAAACATGAGATTTTTTATCTTTAGTTTAATACGTAGAAATTCTGGCTTAAGGTATTCAAATTCAGCACTCTTGTTACAAAGTCTGAACAAAGTTTAAAAAAGA
Source organism: Uloborus diversus (assembly GCF_026930045.1). NCBI lineage: Eukaryota > Metazoa > Arthropoda > Arachnida > Araneae > Uloboridae > Uloborus > Uloborus diversus. Next base: position 14,212 of record NW_026558697.1, on the reverse strand, counting down.
CCTTAATTAATATGAAAGGCCAGTAGAGTAACAGGTTCAATCTTTTTTTAAATTCTTATTGACATTGCAATCCTATTCGTGATGGAGTAAACAGCATAGTATTAAAAAATCTTAGCAGTTAATAAAGTTTGTTTAATTTTAGGCAAGAAATAATTACTATGAAATGCGTTGTGCTAAAATTTATCTAAAAATGACTTGCAAACCTCCATATGTTCCTTTCACTTCGATTAAATATGCTAGTGATACCCAAGGCAACGCGTTTCAATCACGCAATAGCATAACTTTTAAAACTAGTATGAAGAGAGTTCTCATTTGTTTGGTATTAAAATACAAACATATCCATTACAGTGTCAGTACTATTTCGGTATACTAAATCCTGTTACTTCGAGTGAAATCAATTAATTCTTTATATTTGCATTCAAATTTAAAAACAGAAAATAATTCAATTACGGTAGCATATACCACAAAAAAGGGGTGCCATTAAGACTGATTACCATATTACCACTACAGTACCAGCAAACCTGACTATCTCCATTTTTCTTGTCTTTATGACAAAATTTTAGTTGTTAATTATGAGTTTTTACCATTACGTGACATTGGAAAAACACCGGAAAAAATAAATCACTTAAACCTATTGCTAAACAAAAACTGCGGGTGATGTGAAAAGTCTAATTAAATATTTGAAATCGGCATCAAAAACTACCCTTAGGAACACTATAAATGTTTCATATAACAAAATCTTTGTTTGCCAGCGTTACCAATGCGCATTTAATGAAATATTTTTTAATGAAAAAAACCCGCCTGCAAAAACACTCAGGAATTAAAAAGCAAACGAGCTGATGATTGCAGCCCATGACTTTCTTGTACACCAATATTATTGGCATTTTCAATGTGACCTAATAGTTAACTCTAAATGTCCCTAACAATGATCAAATTAAAATAAGATTTTTAAATAAAAATCACCAAACTTGTCGCCAAGTCGGTGACAAAACTTGGCAACTGAAACACTGGTGATATATATCGCCAAGTATCCGCCAAATTATAACACCAATTGAGCTTTCATCGATATTAACAACGATTTCCCACCATAAAGGTGCAAAAGTCTCCTTAAAAACACCGGAATGCAACCAAAAAGGGAGGTGCACAACTAGACCCCTACTAGGAGTCTATGTAACAACTTTCAAGGACATACCGTTCTTGAGTTATGCGACATACATACGCACATACAGACGTCACGAGAAAACTCGTTGTAACTAACTCGGGAAGTCAAAATGGATATTTTCGGCGTCTATACGTTCTTAGGTATATATGCACGTGTGGTCAGGTCGAAAAAAAGAAAAACACCATTCATTCGGGGGTGAGCAAAATAGAAATTAAGGTCGATTTTTGAGTGAAAATTTTTTCGCGAATACAATGCATTCTCTTTGGCAAAAGGAAGTAAAAATGATTGGTAACTTTGAAACACGATTTCCTACCCAAACCTATAAATCAAACTTATTTTACAATTCCAGTTCAAAATTAATCGAACTTAACACTCAATTATAAAATGAAAATTTTAATTACTATAAGATTAATTACTTAACTTCTTAATTATATACGATCTCGTAATTTTTAATCACCTTTTGAACTCTATTCCTCCTATAAAGTTGAACTACTGCATAACGTAACTGACAACCTACCGAATCCTGACTTAAGCATTAATTTAAACACGACATTAGTCTTCCAAACCAAGGTTTAAACTAGTCAATTACGTTACGTAATAGTTTATAAGGAGGCGATGACTAAGTGATTAGAAATTAAGAAATCGTGTTTAATAAGTAATTTAATTGAATAATTTATCGTATGGTAATTAAAATCAGTGTATTTTATAATTGTGTTTAGTTTCTTTTTAACTTTATTTGTCAGACAATTTAGCTTATAGATTTAGGCAGGAAACCTTAAGTTAGATTAACTAATTAATTTTTGCTTTTAAGTTCCTGTATTTTTTTTTCTTTTTTTTGAATTTTAAAGAACTCTGTATTTTAGTTTACTTTTGAATGGCCTAAAATCTGATTTCTTGATAACTAAATCTGTTAGAAGTGCAATGCAAGGGAGGGTTAGAAGGCAATACGAGTAGTATTTACTTCAAAAACTGCTCAACTTATTTGCTAGTGATACATAAAATGACTACAAAAACTAATCTTTTCTTGTTTCAATGTAATGATCAGAGTGCGAAACAGTTTTAAATTATTGATGGCAAGCTTCTAAGGTACGTTCGGGATGATTTTTGTAAGTTCAAGACGCCGAAAAGTACTATTCATGAATTAAAGTTGGACGTCTTTTCCTTTAAATTGCGTTAAATCTTTTCTACGGCCGAAATTTTTTCACGGTACTTTTGTCAATATAGTCAAATCTGATTTTCACGGTGTGCTTTAAGAAATATGTCAGGTCCTCAGAACTGTAATTAGTAAATGGAGAGAGTAAATCCAATCATTTGCTTAAAAAAGCTAAAAAACATAGTAACCAAGTTCCGTGACTCAACAGCGACGAATGGTTGACCCATTTTGCTTGTAACTAGCGAAACAAACCGGATCTCTTTCAATGTTTTGTTTTAAAATCTGTCACATGACTAGGGATCTTTGCTTCACGAATGAAATTCTCTCCATTTTCTCTATTCAATGGTCAAGTCGTGTTTAAAATTAAGAGATACTCAAGTAAATACTATGTTATACGCAATACATAAGGTTATTGTAAATATATATTTATTTACAAAATTTTAATCTAATTCATCAAAAATATGGTAATTTTAATGTTTTCCAGTATTTCTAGCAAAACATTGCTTACATTAGTTGTACCGTAAATAACATTTACTATCTGAATATACCTGTTTAATATAGGACAGAGTCAGGAGGGATGAGTTGGCTGAAACAATGGAATAGCTGCATTTACATGCCAAAAAAGATAAAGGATTTCAAACTTTTTTTAATGAATATTTTTTAAATATTGTGTTATCAATATGAAATTTACTAAATGGGGAGAATACGAGGGGGTTCAAAACGCCGATTGTGTCATTGACATTTTTGGGGATGGGGTGCTGCACAGAATTCTATGGGTGCACTTTTGCTCTTGGGGGGGGGGTGAGAATTCACACAATGTTTCGTCTAAAGCATTCATTTTAGCTTTACAATCCATTGTTCCATCTGTATTTTTCATATATTTTGGAACTTTTTGCTTTTAACGAACATTCAATTTGTCTCGTTAATAATTCATCGATTAATATTTTTTTGCATATGTGTCTAGTGTACTAATATTCAGTTAAACGGAGCGAAAACTAATAGATCGCTTTAGGTACAATGAGAAAACGTCTGAACCGTTTCTAAATGCAGTCGAATCCCGAGCTACGCGAGGGATGCGTTCCAAGACCCCTCGCGTACGTCGAAATTACGCGCTGAGGCAAAGAGTATGTATATTTTTTTTACAAACATTTCTAATTATTTTGGACACTTGTTAACACCACTTCTAACTGTTCTAAACCATTCATCAATTAAACATTACCGTTTCTTACATAAATAACTGAATTCTTATTTCAATTTTTAAAAACTTGTTTTAATCAACATAAAATGCGCGAAATCAGTGATCAACGGGAAAAAGACAAAAACACCATTACGGTAAGTACAGTATTTAGTAAAACTAAAATAATGTACTATAATAATTAGGACTCTGCCGATGCATCGGCGCCGATGCTAACTTGGAGGAAACATCGGCCCATCGGCCTTAAAAAACATCGAAAAGCCGATGGAATTGGCCGATGTTTTCGAAAAAAATGACCTTTGCTGTTTTACTTTTTAATACAAAGTAAAGGGAATTATTGTTTTCATACAAATTTTTTTTACTTGAATTTCATTATGAATTTCTATTTTAGTCACCTCTGAAAGAATTTTTAATACTGCATTCAGGTACAAACAAGTTAATTATTGCGTTGTTTTTTGCGGCTGGATGCAGGTATGTATCTCTCATAAGTCATAACTCAAATATAGTAAGCTGTAGAAGGTTAAAATTTCGTATGTGGGGTCCGAGAACGTTCCAGTTTTGCACTTCCTTTTTTGTTTGCAATCGGGTGTTCTAAAAGGCCTATTTACTCATTTTTTGTGGCTATCGATTACTTATGTCAATGCAAAACTAATATAGCGTCTTAGACTGATCATTTGGTGATATACTGCAGATTTGAAGACCAACTTGGAAACAAATAGGAGAGGGTGGCCCAAAGCTGGTAGGTTTTCGACGAACGCTCGAAAGTTGTAGTTTTTGGATTTTTATTGCTACAATTTCGGTTTTATTTCCTAACAGGGCTCTTGAACTTCAAAATAAAAAGCGATTTTTGTATTATTTCAAACCCACTATTTTATTTATTATCAATTTTTCCAAACATTGGAGAAACCCGCTTTGCCCTACCAGGGAGCTCAAAGGCGGGAAAGCTTAACTAATTGTGGTTTGGCACATTTGCCAAATATGAAGTTACTAACAAAATACCCGGCGTTGCCTGGGTCAGTAATAATTGTGAGAAACAATCGCTACTTTCTCTCCGGTTCTGTTTTAACTGAAAGAACTCAAAACACACCGCTTTGACGTGATTGAAAATTGAGCTTCTTCCTTACCCATAAAAGTAAAATAGCAATAAGTATAAAGAACGAAATAGTACTCAGAAACGAAAGCATGACATTTAAGCATATCAAAATTTGAAGAATTTCCAAAATATGAACTAACAAAAACAAAGATCACTAAAAAACCGTTCAATTTATTAAAAAAATAGTACACACAAACACACACACACACACACACAAAAAGAAGAAAAAACTACTATATTTCCTTTAGTGTTGAAAAAGTAGAGTTTCCGAACATTTAAATGACTTTAAATTCATGTTTACTCCTGAGAAGCCTTGATTGAAAATTTTCATTATGATTACTATTAATATTGCTGTTGTAAGGCAACGAATTTTTGTAACAATGGGTTTTATATTTAATCATTCAATGGAGAAATAACATGAAAGTTACTGTTTTCCATCATAACCTTTTTAAACTAAGTTTTTTAGAAACAAATTACAGCCTATGTTGCTCCCTGGTAATGTAGCTATCTACGGTGAAAAAATGGTTAAAATCGGTCCAGTAGTAGACATACATACATTGCATTTGAGGTGATAGAGGGGGGGGGGTACTTGAGTCAATTTCAGAAATAAAATGAAGGAGTTTGAGGAGTTTTGAAGGAGTAAAATGAGATTTAAAGGGGCACTAATGGGCTGTCATTAAATGATGTCGCACTTTTTTTCAGCATATTTGACCCCCTTTATTGCAAAGTGTCACAATTTACGTAACTCCTCCTCTTGTCACATGTCAAATTTTTTATAAACATATTGTTACAATAACGGTGTGATGTCATTTTTTGCCGCCTCTCTCTTCCCCTTATCACACTTTCATGAACCCGTCTCCTCCTCAAGGCATGGCATCACTTGTGGATGACCCTTTTTACTATATCATAACTACGATTTACTAAACAAGTGTTTTTTCAGCACAATCACTTAATGTAGTACATTTCCTTATGTAGTTTTAAATATTTAAATAATTAGACAACCTGACTTTTGCTGCTGAGAGTGTGGTAGAGGAAAAAACAATAATCATAAAACTTGAAAAAATAGCCAAGCACCATTTAAGCATGTTTTACATCACTTATTTAATGTTTTAGTCTAATAAAATTTTCACCTTCAACTTTTATGACCTAACAACGATCAATTTGTAAATCACATCTTTATGAAAAAAATAAATGCACGAAATTACTACATTAAAATCACCCTTGTGACAAAGTTAGTTGTCGATCAAAATATTATAAGTTACTGTCATAAAGGAAGATTAACTAGTATAGAACTAAAAAAGAAGGAATTTTGAAGGAGTCGAAACCAAAATGAAGGAGTTTGAAGGGCCCTACAAAAAAAATTGTCCCAAATGAAGGAGTATTGGAGGAGTTTTGAAGGAGCGTGCGAACCCTGCGTGAGACCCGTGGCGTAGCTAGGGTGGGGCGGAGGGGGTGGTTCGCCCCGGGCGGTACTTTTTTTAGTGGCGGCAAATTTACCCTCAATATTTTGGAAAAACAAGCGTATTTTCCCAAAAAGGATAGTATATTTTTAACCTATATTTGCAGGCTGAAAGAAAATCTTAGAAATGTAAGTCTTTCGTATCACTACCAGAATGAAATTACTTAGATACCGAACAAGAGTTTTTCTAGTTAGCATATCAGTATAATTCCTTGTTTTTCTGTCGGGGGATGGCAGAGGAAAATCATGGATTTTTTTCTACAATAGAGGTTAAATCGAGGAAGTAAACAATGAAATTTTCCTAAATTTCGTTTTTATAAAAAGTTAACACTTGATTCTAAGAGTTTCTTGAAAACCTTCTAATAAAACAAAAACTCCCCTTTTTTAACATCAGGAAAATGATGGCAAGAGTGAGAAAGAAAGGGGGAAGGATTCTTCAAATCCCTGACAATCTTGGCTATTTTTTTCCGTTTGATTTTTTCTTTTTTGCCATCGGCCTTCGGCATCGGCCATTTAAGAAAAACAATCGGCAATCGGCCATCTTTGAACAATCGGCCAACAATCGGCATCGGCCCATCGGCCAAAAAATGCCATCGGTCGAGCCCTAATAATAATACTGTACAGTAAATCCAGTAATGATATTTGTAACTTAAAAACAAAGTGTATGATGAATATGCTGCGTGATCAAATCGTTACTCTAATAGAGTTTTAAGTACAGCTGCTTCGCTAGTTCTCTTATAACGTTTCCATCTATAGCAACACTCCTCTTTCCGGTTTATTTAATCTATACTTCTATACTAATAATATAAAACAGTAGAGTTTGTTTGAACGCGCTAATCTCAGGAACTACTGATTCTAATTGAAAAATTCTTTTCGAATTGAATAGTCCATTCATTGAGGAAGGCTATGGACTGTATAACATCACGCTATAACTAATAGGAGTGGAGCAGCAATAAAAACATGTTATGAAAACGGGTAAATTTATTTTATAAAATGTTTGGAACGCAAAATATGCGTAAAACCACGGTGCGGAAATTTGATTTTAGGTTGTTATAAAAATCTGAACAAAAATAATTCAAAAGCTTGTACTTCGTGATACTATTGTCAAAGTATTTTAATGGGTTGCAATTGCAGAACTTAGTTCTATTTACTAAAAAAATACTTTCATCCAATGTCGCTATCAAAATCGTTCAAGTAAAAAAATATATATCCTAATATTTTCCTAACCAAATGATCAAAAAGTTCAGTATAACAACATTTGATCCCGGCTCAGATCCATCTGAGTTGACGCGTCTCTAGCAATATAACGAAGGATTATCAAACAAAGTAGTGCATTATTAAAGGAAAAGATTGAATTCCTAGAAGAATCATGCTTTATTTCCACCCAGATAAATCACAGCAGAGTAGTTCTGTACGCAAAAGATTAGTGGAAGATTTTGATCTTTGGCGGAAAAAAACTAATCAGGCACTATATGAAGACCATTCAAGTGCGCCAGAAAAGATAGTGAAACAAATACTTAGAGAGAGTAGGGTTATCATTTAACAGATGTCAGTCAAAAAGTTGGCCCACTAAACTATCGGAGTTCACTTCGCTCGCTAACCGACTGGATTACAGTATCGTGGTCACTTGACGATTAAGAATATAGTTGCGAGATTTACATTTTAAAAATAGTGTTACTTTAATCTCTTTATCATTCGGCGAATTATTTAAAATTGCAAAATTTGTTTTTCGGGTCTATTTAAGAGTGTTTACGCATTTTAGTTGAAGATTATGCTTATTTTACATCAGGGGAGAGTGTATGAGGGATTTTCGTTTATTTAGTTTTTTTTTTTTTAACTTTTATTCTTGTTTTACAAACGATAACTTTTTGACACTTAAATTTTTTCATACGGGGGAGCTGGATGTTCCATTTGTTCTGGATGTACTGGTTAGTTTTTACACCATATATCAGAGGATGATTTTTATCCTTTGAGTGTGGTTAAGGAAAAAACCATGCAATATATGAAGGTCTTTTAAGTATGTGAGGTCATATAGTTGATAAAACTGCTCAGTAGGCATTAAATGAGCTACACGCATTAGATAAATCAAGCTCTAATAAATGGACGTGTTGTGACACTAAGTATCTTAAGGGCATTTCCTATTTACATATTTTCCCCCAAAAACTTTATAGTTTATTATATTTAATAATTTCAGTTTTCAAATTTTGAACAGAAGAACTTATGTCGGGTTCGCCAGTACCTATAAAAAAATTTATTGAGGATGGTCGAGCGGGGATGATTTAAAAAAAAAATAGTTCAGTTGACGTGAAATGATTATATTTGTTACTTATTAAGTGAGCAATTTTATTACTAAAGTTGCTTAACTATATATTTTGAACTATTTCTTTTGAGACATAGCTCCGACTATGACAACTCTTTGGACAGTTCCTAGGGTGTCGTGATAATGAGTTTCGCAATGAGAAACTTTTCAACTGTAGCTTCAAAGATTTAAAGAGAAAAAAATGTTTTGAAAAAGATTTAAAGATGCTAAAGTGTGAACTCACAGCACGGACGGGTGCACATAAGCAAGGATACTTGAATCTGATGCTTCAACAATGATGACCTTCCATCTTCAAAAGGTTGCCCATCATTTCGAACCAAAGTTTTTGCAACTATACAAAATATGAAAGTAAGCATTTTACACTGTAGCAATTACTTTGCAGAAAAGAATATCCTTACGATGAAAATATGCTCCTTTTATGTATATTTGACAGAAAGAAATGAATATGTAACTATCTTTTGTTTACTAAATAAAGTGTAATAAGTTAAATTTATAAATCCCAATAAAATTATTAAACAGTTATCTTCGTAAAAGTCGAAATTTTCATGAAATTGTACAATAACAAATATACTAACAGGTGAAACTAATCTCATTTTTCTGCAAAAGATGAAAAAGATCAGAAAACATATCTGGTATTAATTGCATCAGGTAGAGGGTGTTAGTTGCTAGCCAACTGAGCAATGAAAATAAATGATGATGGTAAAGGAAAAAGCCTGGAGGTATTATATAAAAAAATTTAGCCAAAACATTAACTGATAATCCTACAAAGAAATTACTGCGTCACGCTGGGATAACATTTTTGGTCAAAATACATGCTTAGTAATCTGTGATTCTAATTCAGCGAACCACAGCAAACCTTTAGCTTTCTCCTATGAAAGGGTGGTTTTTTATTTAGCTCAATTGGCTACTTCAAGCAATTAATACCAGAAAAAAATTCTGCATGCAGAAACTGAAATGTATTGCACCTGTTAGAATTGTTATTAAATTAAAAATGGTAAAGATCTATCTCCGACACCTTGTATAGTTATACGTAATTTTATTTTAGAACCTAAAACAAAGTCTTCAAGTAACTCCTATGATTAAATATTTTTCCCCATCCTATACATTTGGCCCAGTTAGTATAAGGCAATGTTTAACATTTTTAAGTTTATAAATAAAAATAAAAAAACATAATATAAAAGAGTAAATGAGTCCTGCAAGAAATGATCGATCAGTTACGTACAAAAGCGTTATGCACAAGCAAGCAGAATATAAACTAGAACAGTCTTCTGCGTCGAGTGTGCAGTCAGCCCAAAAGAAAAAGTCGGGAACGTGCGAACTTCTACGCTGTAAATTACCATCTGTCCTTGCGATTTACACAGCTCATACTGCTAAAAGACCGTCACTTGGCTTCCTCTTGGACATTAGAGACAACAAGAATTATCAGCAGATCGGTATCTTTTAAGAGCTCCGGGACACAAGAATCTTCAAATTTTCAGCTTTTTTTTACCATTTAAGAATCTTTTGTTTTTTTTTCCACTTCAATGGACGTTTGAATCTTGTTTATATCTTAATTAGGACGAAAAATATTTTTTTGTTGCGTGCATATAACTAATATTATTTTTAACTCGAAAATTTTAAACGTTTTTCCTTACGATGCAATTTTTCCTCACTTTTTGCATTCAATGTCATAAGTCAAGAACTGATAAAGATAAAGTGATGAAACGTGGAGCCTATCTTTTTCAAAGAGTTGAATTTCTAATCGGCAATTTTCTGAAAACAAAAGTTTGCAGCAAAAAATGATTTTAAAATATATATCTTCGAATTTTTTCTTCAAATACTCAATTTTTCATTGAATTAATGTTTTTTAAATCTCAGAATAAAAGCTTAGATATTTTTGCATAATTTTTGAAAAAATATTGAAAATTGACCTAGAGTATTTAGAGTTTTAGCAATTTAAAGCGACCCCATTAAAAAAAATTAGATTTAAATTTAAAAAAAACTTTTTAAATAGTTATTTCATGATTTTGCTTATTAAATCGATGATGAATCAGTGCAAAATATTTGAAAAATCTAAACTGTTTAACATCTTGTTTTTCAAAATATGTCCCGGACCTCCTTAAGAAAACTTGAGGTAACAACTATTACCATACTATAAAAATCCACACATCTTCCAGTTATATTCCATTCTACACATATATGTTCCGGTAAGTGGAAACAAACTATTACTTTACTCGGGGTTGTTTTTAAAAGTAAAATGATAGAGAGGGAAGTTTAGGTAACACAGAAAATTCCACGCGTTTCCTAACAATTGCGCATGAGTCGTCATAACGACTTGAAACAACTTTAAATTTGGTGATCTCATTTTCCAGCAGGTCTACAAATGAGAAACTCGTTTCGACCAGATTTGCTTGTCACGGGGATTGTTATTAAATATATATCTTTATAAATTTCACCTTTTCAGAAATAATGCGCAATTGAGGATACTAGTTACCTTATAAATGCTGTAATCCGAGGTATATGGAAACTTTATAGTATTTATACTCCTATTCTTTTTAAACTTTAAACCTCGATGTCAGTTACACATGCTTGTATTTTACGTAGATTCAGGGCATGATAAATTTGCTTTAAAGACTTTTCTTAAATGAATTTAGAGTATACTTATAGGGTTCAGCGGGTAGCAAGTGACCCAAGGGTCACAGATGAAATGTTGATATCAGGTCCCTAGAACTAGGATTTTTGGGATGTCGAACGTTCTCAATTTATCAAACGGAATTCGAAATTTTCTTGAACAAAACTCGTAACTTCGCCGAATAGAACTTTAATATTTACCGAATGATGATAATTTTTCCGACTCGTCGGACAAAACTTGTCGAATAAAGAAATTCTTGAAAGACAGTGATCAACCGAAACCTTTGATCGGGGACTCCTCTTGTCAAAGTAAATGATTTATATTTAGATTAGGGGTGGTAAATTCCATGTTTTTTTAGAGAGCATATAACTACAAACAAAAAATTTAAGTTCTAAAAAATGCAATGTTCAAAAAAAAAAAAAAAAAAAACAGCTGTTTCAAGCTTATGGTAGCACTTACATTCCCTCCAACTTTAAGATTGCTTATTTTCAGATAAACTACTGGTATATTTCTTATTGTGCTTTATTTATACCTTATTAACTTCTTGCATATCATTTGTCTATTTTTTTAAGCAAAAGTCAGTAAGTCCATAGAAAAGAGATTTCACAAAACACTGCAATTTGTTAGACTTAAACAATAGTTACTTCAGGAAGTAAACCAATTATACAGATACAATTTAATATTAAAGTGAAGGAAATCTTTTAATTTTTTTTTTTTTTTTTGTTAATTTTTTAGGGCGATGTCGAGTATAAATTAATAATCCTTTATAACTGGAGTTTTGGAATTGGTGATTTTACTTTTACTTCAATGAATTCTTGTTTAAAATGTTCCTTTCGTACCTAATATCACCGAGTAATTAAAGAAAAAGGGAAAACACTACATTCAACTCCTTTGGGAATATTTGTGTTCATCCAAACTGCGTTTTCTTTCAATTACGCAAAGTACTATTTCAGGCAGTCAGAAGCAAAGGAATGCAAGTGCCAACATTAAAAATGGAGACATCCGGTACAAAAGAGTAATTAAACATTTGTTTTGAGACAAGAGAGTACTAGTAGTCCTGGTAGGTACTGCTACGCAGCAAGATATTTAAAAAAGATGTTCAATGCAAACCTCTTTAGGAGCGCAACTTTAGACTAATTGTACTCAAAACTTAAAAAATGTACAGTTAGATCCCTTTGCTTCTACCTGCCTCATTTACGCATTAATTTTATTAGAATCCGAGAAAAAATACATTTACTACATTTATAAAAATGAGAATAACAATCATTGTTACCTACTTAATCAGATGAAGTGAAAAAGCCACGATCATCAAGGATTTCAGGGCCTGGCGATCTGTTTGACGCCTACACGTCACTAGAATCCACTGTAATGAGAAGAAGATACATTAAGTGCTTGTAAGTAAAATATATCTAACATGAAAGTAATTATTTCCCTGTATGAATGCTCGGAACTAAATAAGGAGTTATTTGCAGATAAAGAAGCCCATGCTTATAACCCTAGTGGACAAATTGTGCATCTCATTATATACCGCCAAAATTGAAAGATTCACTTCATGGCGCTATTTTCGTGTTGGACTTTGTACAAAAAGAGATAAGTGATTTATTTCAACCCAAATAGCTATTAATTTTAATTGCATTTCATTTCGAAGTCCAGCGCGTTAGCTCTTTAATAAGGGGCGGATCAGCCCCATGGTCAATAGGTCCGCGGGTCCGTGCGCTGTTACGCATTGACACACGTGCCCGTACGAATTCTTGCACTCTTTGTAATTCTGAAAATATTAGCTAAATTAGTTTTTATATTAAATGATTTAGGCAAATTAAGTAAAAATTTATTAACATAGATTTGAACATTAAATGATTTAAACATTTTGTATAAATCTATCTTTAAGTTACACCGTTGAGTTTTGATAGTAAAATAAACCATTTCTGACCAATTATTTCTTTATACGGGAGGTGAGAAATAATGAGCTCAATCTTTTCTAAAATAACCCAGCTAAAAGTAATCTACTTCAAAAAAAATCTGCAGATTTTCCGTATTTTTCAAGATTTCTGCAGATTTTTAGTAGACAAGCAAAATCTGCATTTTGTCTTCAAAATAATCTGCAGAAAATACACACAAAAAAGTTCTTTTTAGTTCTCTTAATATTCTGCAGATATTTTGAAGATAAAAAAATCTGCAAATTGTCTTCAGTTAGATCTACAGAAAATCTACACAAAACATTCTCTCAGTTCTCTAAATAGTTCGCACGTTTGTAGATATTTTATGGTCATCAAATGAAATCTGTATTTCAATTTAAATTATTTTTCAAAGTTTTATTACAGCATAAAATGTTTTCACACTTTAATTTTGTAAAAACTGAAAAAAAAATATAAAAAATTTAAACATTTCTTTGTTTTTCCAATTAAAATCAGTAATAAATAACTTAAAACTTTTCCCCCGAGAACTTTGATTTATATTTTGATAACTTAAATTGAAATTTAAAAATTTAAAAGCATTTCAAAACGTCTTAAACATTTGCCAAAAAAAATGTTTATTGTATTATACAAATATAATTAAAATTGATTTTCATGTCATAAGTGCATGATTCAAATCAAATAAAAGTGAAATGACAATACATTTTTTTTTTGAAAACAAAACGATATTGAATAACGCAAGTTATTATATGGTTTGAAAGGGCTTTCAAAAATGTCAATTTCAAGAAGGATACGTACTAGAACAGAGTCAAATTTGTCTCACCATGAGAAAAAGTTTCAAAAATGTTGGTCATTGAATCAGTGAAATTGGTTCATTAATGCTAGGGGTGAGAGCTACTTGGTTTCACCAAGTCGTAGGCTCAGTAAAAGTTTTCGGATAAATTCACTAATTTTACCTCTCACTTTAATGATACTTTCAAAAACTTGAGCAGATTCACTTACTGCACTGTCATGCGAGTCATCCAATGTTACATCTCTGGGGCCTCTTAGAGTCGTGGCAAAAATATTAGTAATGGCAGGTTTTACATTGCTTTCTTTGCAGAAAAATATTGTGCACTTTAAGTTAAGGGTTTTGAGTTCATTCCTTAAGCTTACAAAAGTTCTCCAACATTACATTGAGGCTAAACTTTTAACCTTATAAACTTTGGAAAGAAATGTGCGAGACTCCCCACTGTATGACGAATTCTCCTCGAACCGATGCTGTGGCTGCAGAATTTAACAGGACACGATTATCTAAATGCGTATT